>NC_046663.1:16918422-16921575 GCF_010883055.1 Belonocnema kinseyi | reverse complement strand
TTTATGCCCGCTGGACTTAATCAGCATATCTATATTTTGGTTAGGTCGCTGAATCCGGATCCGAGAACAGCATAACCCAGTTGGCTCATATTCTTTTGAATTTTTTTTGGTGTGCCGGTGTTATTAGTAATAATAAACAACTGATAAGTCTGCGATTATGTCCGCTAGATTTAATGAGCATATAAATGTTTATTTGGTCGCCTGATTCGAGCCCGCGGTCCAAATAACCCAGTTGGCTCATATTTTTGTAAAACAAGTAAAATCGTCAAAAACAGCAATTTTTCTTGAATATTTTTGCAAACCAAATTTTTGCGTGCCCGGTGGTCTTAATCAGGATATCTATATGATTTTTTGGTCGCTGAATCCTAATATTGGGTCCAAATGACACAGTTGACTCATGTTCTTTCGAAATCTTGTTGTTGTGTGTCGGTACTACTATTAGTAATAAACCACTGATAAGTCTGCGATTAAGTCCATTGTACTTGATCAGCATATCTATTTTTTTGGTTTGCTCAATCCGAATGCGGTGTCCAAATCACCCAGGTGGCTTATATTTGTTTGAAAAACGTAAGATCGACGAAAACAGCGATTTTTCTTGAATATTTTTGTACAGAAAATTTGTGCGTGTCCGGTGGTCCTAATCAGAATATCTGTATGATCTTGGGGTCGCTGAATCTGAATCTTGGGTCCAAATAACCCAGGTGGCTCATATTCTTTTGATTTTGTTGTTGTGTGTCGCTATTATTAATGATGATAAACCACTGATAAGTCTGAGGTTGAGTCCGTTGGGCAGTGTCAGCATATCTATTTTTTGGGGGTCGCTTATTCCGAATCCCGTATCCAAATAACCGAGGTGGTTTATATTTGTTTGGAAAACGTAAAATAGACGAAAACAGCGATTTTTCTCGTACATTTTTGCAAACCAAATCTTTTCATGCTCAGTGGTCATAATTAGCATATCTATATGATTTCAGGGTCGCTGAATCCTAATCCAGGATCAAAATAGCCCAATTGACTAATATTCATTTAAAATTTTGTTTTGTGCCGGTGTTATTAATGATAGTAAACCACTGATAAGACTGCAATTAGGTTCGTTGAAATTAATCAGCATATCTATATTTTTTTTAGTCTCTGAGTCCGTATCCGGGATTCAAATAACGCAGTTGGCTCATATTCTATCGAAATTTCTTTTTGTGTGCCGGTGTTATCAATAATAGTAAGCCACTGATAAGTCTGCAATTACGTTCGTTGGAATTAATCAGCATCTCTATACTTTTTGGTGTCTCTGAGTCCGTATCTAGGGTCCAAATAACGCAGTAGGCTCATATTTTCTTGGAAAATGTAAAATCGATGAAAACAGCGATTTTTCTTGCACATTTTCGCAAAAAAAAATTTTATGCTCCGTGGTCTTAGTCAGCATATCTATATGAGTTTGGGGTCGCTGAATCCAATTTCCGGGCCAAATATCATAGTTGGCTTATATTCTTTCAAACCATTTTTTTGTGCTGGTGTTATTAATAATAATAAACCACTGATAAGTCTGCGATTAAGTTCATTAGACATACTCAGCATATCTATATTTTTTTTCGGTCGCTGAATCCAAGTCCGCTGTCCAAATAACCCAGTTAGCTGAGATATTTTTGGAAAACTTAAAATCGACGATGACAGCGATTTTTCTTGTATAATTTTGCAAAAAAAAATTGTTCATGTTCGGTATTATTAATCAGCATGTCTATATGATTTTTGGGTCGCTGAATCCGAATCAAGGGTCCACAGGGCATAAAATTGTCCTTTGCAAGAATATACACGACAAATTTAATTAATATTATTTCTATAGAAAACTGAGACTTTATTCACAAATGTATACATAGGACTAATTTTTCTATAAATTAGCTTTTGGTCTTTAAAAAGTACAGACATTTTTTAATTACCTTGCCAGGTACTCTGGAAATTTTTAGTTTCAAAAGATTTCGATAAAGATTCGAAATTTTATAAAATACCTATATTTTTAACATAACTTTGCAAGTCTGAGACTGAGGGTGTAAAAATTTTCTTTCAGTGTCATATTGAGTTAAAAATTTAAGAAAATAAATAAGAAGTACTAAGAAAGGTTGGCTTGTTCCTAAATTTTATTAATCATGAAAAAAACACAAAAAAAGTATTTGCGAAACCGTGGGAATTTTTAATTTTAAAAAATTGCGATAAAGAGACAAAGTTTTATGAAAAAAAACGAAATTTTCAATCCAATTTTCAAACCCTAAGCTTGACAATTCAATCTGTTTTGAAAATTATTCACTTTTAGGCTGAGGAAATGTTTTTTTTTCTTCAATTTTTGTACAAGATACGCTGGAAATTTTTTGTTTTAGAAGCTTAACACAAAAGATAACAATTTGATGAAAACCTTACTTTTTGACCTAAGATTGAAAATCTATGGCTAGGCATTAAAATTTTTTGATTTAGTTTCCGGAAATTATTTGTTTTTCTGCTTCAGAAAATAATGAAATTTTTCAGCGAACAAAATATGAATTTTCTTAAGCGGAAAAAATATGAACTTTCGCATAATTTTTGAACTATGAGGATAAAACTATTATATTTTGGTTTAATTTTTTTTTAAATTAGTCACTTTTAGGATACAAAAAGTGCACAATTTTTGTTAATTTACGTAAAAGGTACTCTGAGAATTTTCGGGTTTATTAATTTGGGACGAAAAGTCGAATTTTTATTAAAATCCTCAAATTAGTTTTTCAACTGTAAGATAAGAATATTACATAATTTTAGAACAAATTTCAGTAAATTTAAGAGATATTTAGATGTTTTTTAACGATTCAAAAATAAGTCTAACTTGTAAAGATTTTTTAAGAATTTTGTAAAGTTATGCAGAATAAATAAACAATGCAGGAATAATTTTAATGATTTTCAGAAATGATAGGGTTTAGAAGGTCTGACATGATTGAAAAAAAGCATTTTCTTTATTTTCGCCTAAAAGTTTTAAATAATTTTCTATTTTGAAAAATGAAAATTCAAAGAAAATTAAAAAAGATTTTTAAACATGTAAAATGATTTCCTCAAATTTTGAAAAAGTTTACAAGATTTTAAGGCAAAATGTTTCAATTTCGTATGATTGCAAAATAAGAACAAATAAAAAATTGAGTA
>NC_046663.1:16883107-16918322 GCF_010883055.1 Belonocnema kinseyi | reverse complement strand
GATATTCGGAAGGAATTAAAAAATTTAAAAGGATTTTAGAAATGTAGATTTTTAAATATTTCAAAACCAAACTTTAGAAGCTTTAAAATGAATTCTAATATTTTCAAGATAATAAAAAAAAACGTCTTAAAATTTCTGGGAAAATGTAAAAGATTTTGAGGTAATTTTTTTTTTCAATTTTGAATATTTGAAAATTTTTGAGAAAAATTAAAACATCTTTTAAAAAGACTGAGGTTTTTCATAATATTTTGTAAATTTTGTAAATTAAACATAAATTCATTAAAATCTTCTAGATTTGTTTTGCATCTGTGAAACATTCAAAGATTTTTTTTTTAATTTTTCAAGAATCTTATGAAAATTATATTTATATAAATTTAAAGACAAACTGATAATAATTATTTTTTTGTTCGGAATTTTCAGAGTTTAACTTCAAAATAGATTTATTATAAATCTTCCAAAAATAATTTTTGACTAATTTTAGTGTTGGTGAAGATAAAAAATATTCATTAATCGTCTTTATTTAAGAGTGACTATTATGGTGGTCCAAACATTTTTTTTCGAATTTTTATGGGGACACCCCAGAAGTTTTTTCAGATCCACACAAAAATGAATGCATTTTTTTGTTTAAAAAATTATATTTAGAGGTGCCGCGAACGCCATTAAGTTTAACACGTATTTCCCATAAAAAAAAAGTTTTTTTTCAATATTTTTCAGAATCCTCAATACTATCTTAATCAAGTTATCACTCATAGAATACGAATAAAATTTCGCTTTTCATGTATAAACAATATGAGTGTGTTTTATAGGGTCCCAAAAAAACCCCATGAGTGAAAAAAAAAGATTTTGCGAGTTTATAATTGTTAACCAGAGTGATTATTTAAAAAATTTATTATTAGATTTAATAATATTATTTTAGAAACATGCTACAAAATTGCAGTTTAAAAAAATTCACTTTAATTCAAATTTTTAATTAAGATGAGTTATGTAATTGATTGAAGTAAAAAATTAATTGTTTAAATAATTTATTCTAATTATTAATAATATTATTTTTAAATAATGCTACAAATATGCGGTTCTTTCTGTGATTTCTGGCTTTTTGTCTAATTCTGAATTAAAGTAAGGTAATTTTAATCATTTAAGTTAACAAAAATAATTGTTTAAACAATTTGTTATTAGTTTTAATAATATTCTATTTGCTTAAGTGGTAGAATAATGCGGTGCTTCTGAAACATTTTTAACTATATGTCTAATTTTCATTAGGCGTGAGTGAATAATTTATAAAATTTAGCCAAAATAATTGTTTAAACAAATTATTAATGGAACTTAACAAACAAGTTGTTCAAACAATTATATATTTTTTTAACTATCTTTTTTTAGATAAGTGCGTGAAAGTGGCAATTCTTTCCAAAATCTTTAACTTTTCCTCGCCTTTTTAATTATGAAGAAATAATAAATCAACCACAACAAAAATAATTTTTCGAATAGTACTGTTGTTTTAAGTGAATTATTTTCGACCAAAGCAATAGGGTATATTATTCAAATAATAATAAATCGTTTCATTATTACGTCACGCCTATTGAAAATTGGACAAAAAAAAGAAATAATAGTAAATTGTTTAAACAATCACTCTTGCTAAAATTGATGAACTATCACTTCCCTCTCATTGAAAATTGGACAACAACTGGAAAAGTTTTTGAAAAATCGCGTCTTTCTAGCCCTGTTCTATGAGGAAATAATTAAAAACACTAATAAATTGTTTAAGCAATTTATGTAAACATCTAATTATCAGTATCAAATCGTCTTTCAAGTGCCAAAAATAATTGGCATTAAAAAAACCGCCAAAAAGGTCATAATTAGCGACAAAAACTAGCAAAACCCATTTTTCGCTTATGGGAGTTTTTGGGACCCCATGAAACAGATTAATAATGTTAATATTTGAAAAGCGATATTTTATTCGTATTTTAACACTATTTGTGAAATGTTGAGTTTTAGCTTGATTGAGTGTGGGTTTGAACAAATGTATGGGGTGTCCCCATAACAATTATTTTCAAAAATTTCTGATGCATTTTTGGACCACCTTAGTGATTACAATTATACGGCATATATAAATAAAAAAAGGATTACACCACTATATTCAAATGTGCTTCAGTATCTAAGAATAATATAGAATAACAAAAAAAATGAATATCAAATACACTAGTTAGCGAAAAAATTGCCAAAAATATAAATTAAATAATTATGAAATAAATAAATTGTTAAATATCTATAAACATTTCTATTCCTGAAATTTTACATTGGCGAAAATAATTAGTGACTTATTAAAAAATTATTAATTAAGTTGTTATCTCATTTGTAATTTCATAACTAGCTAATAAATTAATAATCATTTAGTTATGTTCACCAATTCTAAATTTAGAGAATTTCAATACTCGTGGGAATTTAATAATTTGTTAATTTTATAATTCTGTCACGGATTCGGTGAATTTTAGTTTCGGACATTTCAAAATTCAGGATTATATTCTTTGTCAATTAAAAACATATTTTCGTTATTTGTGATGTAGGAAATTTTATAATTCGATAATAATAAAAATTTGCAGCCATTTTTCACATTCATTTGTGGATTCTTTAATTATTTATTTTTTTAAATCATATTTGAATATCTATGCAATTACGTTTTTCTTTCATTCATGTAAATTCTACTTTACAATATAGAAAAGGTGAAGTATTTAACTTCTAAACAAGAGATTGTGAAAATTTTTTTTTTATAAATTCGCGATAAAAGGGTGAATTCTTATGAAAAGTTTGAATTTTCAGCCTATTTTTTTCCACCTAATTTGCCAAATGTATTGGCATCTATGCACAAGACTTTGGAAAAGTTAATTCAGTTAATTTAGTTAATCAATTTTTATTATTTGTTGTGCAATCAAAATTTGAATATTTGATTTTTGAGAAAAATTCCAAATGTTGTCAGGATTAACTTGTGGAGCGTTCAAAATTTTTTTGATCGAAAAATTAATTAGAATTAATTTTTCCACTTATCTGATACTACTTGTATTTGACGAAAACAGGGGGGGGGGGGTCACATTTTCACAAATCTAACACCTTCTTTGATTTGTCACGCCTGAGTGAACCATAACCTACGTAGACAATTTATTTTCGACCCCCCACTACACCCATAATTTTTATTCAAACAGTACAATTAACAACAAAATAATTAGAAACTCTAACAAAATATAAATTTTTTTTAATGAAACGGATAAAGTTTTGACAAAAATAGATTTATTTTTAAGCCACGAAGATAAAGTGTTTCAAAGGCATTTGGGTTTTCAAGGAAAAAGTTTATTTTTAACCAAAAACAAAAATTACTTTTCTGCCATGAAAAAGTAATTTTCAATTGAAAAGGAAAAGTTTACGAACAAAACTGCGAAATGTTCGATTAAAACAGAGTATATTTAAAATAATTAACTTCCTACAAAAAAAAACTTTCAATAGAGTTGAATTCAAAGAAAAAATACAGATTTTTAGTAAAATATTGTTAATTTTTTAAATCTAAAAGATAATTTTCTGATAAAAAAATTAATTTTTTAAATATTCAGTCAAGTGAAAGAAAGTTTTAATCAGTTTAAGTTTTAATTAGATAGTTCAATTTTCCAGGCTAGACATAAATTTTCTACAAAATATTTTAATTTTTAAACAAAAATGTGAATTTTCGAACAAAAATATAAATTATCAAAAAAAAAGTTCATTTTCTAACCAAGTTGTATCTTTAATTCAAAAAGATAAAGCTTTCCCCCCAAAATACGACTTTTTAACTAAACGAATAATTTTTTATCGAAAAGATGAACATTCAAATAAATAATTCAATTGTGAAACACAAACGGTGAATTTTTATTCTAACTCATGAATATTAAAAAAAATTAATCTCAAACTTTTAATAATAATTCTCAAGAAGAAAAAAAGAATTTTAAAGATAAGGGTTACTTTTGCAACCAAAGATATGATATGAAACTAATATTTGTAATTGCTACAAAAATAAATTTTCAAGTAAAGAATTCTAAAGGAAAATAAATAGTTGAATTTTAACTGAAAAGATCACCTTTTATCCAAAAATTAAATAGTGTACTTTTAATAAAAAAATGGATTTTTAATTAAATTGTTAAATTTTCATTCAAAGTGATAAAACTTAAAATAAGAAAGATGACCTTTTCACAAAGTGTATATGTCACCACATAGTTGAATTTTGTACTATAAGGTCAAATGTTTATTTAAATTTAAAAAAAAACTGAAAGAATTTAGAAAAAAAAGTCAAATATTCAACCAAAATTATAAATCTTAAAAAGAAAACATTTTAAACAAAACTATTGAGATTTTAACTCAAAGTATAAATTAAAAAAAATTAAATTCATAGATAAAAATTTTATTTTAAACAAACAAGTACATAATTAAAAAAAGTTAAATTCTCAACTAATGAAATTAATTTTTAACCAAGAAGTTGAATTTTTAATCCAGAAGACTAATTCTCCACCAAAAAAAAAGGATTCACCACAAAATCCAGAAATATACAAAAAAAATTTAATTTTTATTTCAAAAAATTAATTTTTAACATATACTAGAATAATTTAATGTTTGGTTTGATTTTTTTTTAATCGAATATTAAAATTTTTATTGATTAATTTTTAATTAATTTTTAAATTAATTTTTAGGAGCTTAATATAATAAAAATCGAATTTTCAGCAAAATACAGAAATTTGCAATCAAATTTTTGTATTTTCAACTTCAAATGATCAATGTTTATTCAATAATAGAATATTTGAATCCGTACTTTATTAGATGAGTTTTCAATAAAAAAGGACGATTTTACAATGAAATATTAAAATTTGCAAACAATAGATTTCATTTTTAACAAACTAGTTTTAATATTACAACATAGTAGGTAAATTTTCAATCAATTCGGATGAATTTTTAAAGCAAAATGTAACACTTAATTTTTTAATTATTAACGATAAATTTTTAACTAATAATGAATAAGTTCAATTTTGAAATTAACTAAATTTTTATCTAAAAGAAACAATTTTTAGCGAAATAGATTCAAAACCAAGTAGTAGAATCATAAATAAAAAAAATGTTATTTGACTTTTTTTTCTTAATTTACGACTAAAAAAATGTTTTACCCAAATTTGAATAGTTGACGTTTCAATTGAAATAAATTGATTTTCAACAACAAAAAAAAGATGAAATTTCGACCATGAAATATCAATTTTCTAACCAAACTGGAACAGTAAAATTTGGAGTTAAAAAGTTAATCTTAAATACAATTAATTTCCAAAAAATATTTACATTTTCAACTAGATGGCTGAATCTTTAAATAAAAAAATTTTATTTGACTTTTTTTTCTTAATTTACGACTAAAAAAATGTTTTACCCAAATTTGAATAGTTGACGTTTCAATTGAAATAAATTGATTTTCAACAACAAAAAAAAAGATGAAATTTCGACCATGAAATATCAATTTTCTAACCAAACTAAAACAGTAAAATTTGGAGTTAAAAAGTTAATCTTAGATACAATTAATTTCCAAAAAATATTTACATTTTCAACTAGATGGCTGAATCTTTAAATAAAAATATTAATTTTCAATATATTAGTACAAATTTTAATCAATTAGTAGAATTTTTAACCAAAAAATGTAATAAACGTTTCAATGAAAAAAGAACGAATTTTTAACAAAATAAATAAATTTGTTACTAAAATAGATAATTTATTCTGCCAGCTAAAATTATAAATTTTTAATTAAGAAAATTGTTTTTTAGTAAAGTAACCTAACTTTAAACAAAGCAGTTGCATTTATTCCTAAAAATATATATCTGTAACAAAAAATTGAATAGTTGCATTTTCAAGCAAAAACAATCATTTTCAAGACAAAAAGGAATTTTTAATAAATTAGTTAAAATTTCAAAAAACAGATACATTTTAAACCAAAACGGTAAATAATAAGCTAAAAAATTAGAGAAAACAATTTTTTAAAAATAATGTTGAAGTTTCATTAAAATAATAAAACCAGCGATCATAATGTTGTATTTTTATTCGAAAAGATAATATTTATACTCAAAAAAATGAATTCTAGCAAAAGAGAAAATTTCCTTACAAATGCACATTTTCCAGCACAGAGAGAAAACAATTTTCAACTAAAAATTTTAATTTTCAATGAATAATGATGAATTTTTAACCAATTTGTTGCAATCTTATCAAAATGATGAAAGTTTCAACGAACTGATAAAAAAAAATTATTTCTAAACCACAAATAAAAAAGTATACCATTGAACCAAAAAATAACCAACTTAATAAAAATTATTGATAAAACGGAAAAAAACGACAAAAAGGCAAAAAAAGGCAAATAAAGGGAAAGTTGTAACTTACTTGAAAATGTAATGTGGAAAAGAAATACGGCCTACAAGCCAATAGGTTTTAACAAATACGGGAGAAATTTATTTATATTTCTTTCAATTTTAGTATGAAAACGACCAAGATTTTAAGAAAAATGAACAATTATATTTCCGGTTATTTTCCACCTTTTACTGGTAAAATAAATATTAGGAAAATTCTTAAAAAGTCATCCAGTTTCTCCACTTCCTGAATAATTGGAAATATTACTACTTATAATGTTAACATTGTCCTTAAAAACGAAAATTCTTCCTAAATAATCGAGAAATTTTCAATCTATTAAGGAATAGATTTTCCTACCTAAAATAGGAAATTTTATCTTCCAAATTGATGGGAATATTGACGAGAGTTTTTTAAGTATATAGCTCTTACTTTTTAATGTTATTTTTTAGATTCTACTTTTAGTTCTTCTTTCGATTTTATATCCTTATTTTTAGGAGACAATATATTTAGAGATGGTCATTCCTTTCGGTTTTAATGTACAGGGTTTTCAGTTTCCACAAACATTGTTCCGTCCTATCCTCTTTCGTATAAACCCTCTTTAACACCCTCCCTTGAGTAAATAGTTTCCAGTTTCAGTTGGTCCAAAACATCCACCATCACTTGGAGTTCCACAGACATTCCTTAAGATAACCACCTAACAGTCCCTATAATGGGCATTATAATGGCAGTTCCCCAGTTTCCACAATTACGAGTTATTTTATCACTCAACTTTATCTATATTATCGAACTGTTGATTGTATTACACGAAGTGTGCTTTGGAAACTATTACTAAGATCAAATTAATTAAATACGCTAAACTGCCCGGGTGAAAATTTGTCTTCATTTTGTCTTAAATGTCTTGAGTATGTCTTCAAGTCTATGATGGTTCCTTCTTACTATCTGGACATCAAAGATGTTATAGACTTCTCTTGCATTTATGGATGTAGCCGTGCCAAAGATTGCAATTTTCTTTGCAACAAAACCAAAATTTGGGGATTTTATTAATGAGTTCAAAAATACAAAAACCCAATTTTGAAAAAATGTTGTTTAGATTCTGCCGATTGATCATTAATTACTATATTGTTTTGCCATCTTATAGCTATAATTCATATTCATTTTCACTTGTTAGAACCATATTAGTTTTTATGTTTTTAGATAGAATATCATCCTCATAAATTATTAAAATTGTTTTATTATAGTCATATATATCAGATGAAACCATTAAAAAATTATGTTTGAGTTATCTTCGTTAAGTTATGATTAGAAACAGATTTTTCTTTTAAGCAATCTCAAGCTAGTTCTAATGGGATGCTATCAAACTTGGACACTTCGTCTAAAGAAATCATTGAATGGATATCATAGTACATTGATGTTTTCAAAAATATTCTTAAGTTATCAACTATTTTTTATAATTAAACTAGTGCTTACAGAAACTAGATTAAAAGTATTTGAAAAAAAATTATATAAGTTGTGAGCAGAAGAGCGAATAGATGTAAACTCCTGTTGAAAAAAAACAAGAATCCAAAGACCAAATTTGAAGCACAACAAACAAACAAAAACAAAAAAAAACTCGTGTTTTAATCTGAAACGTTTAAAAAAAGAAATTTTAATAAATAAATTAATAAAAATTAATTTTCGGACCAAAATAAAAAAGAGGAAGGAAAAATTAGAAGGCAGCCAACCACATCTCTTTCTTTCTCCTTTTATCTTTCTTTGACCTTTTTTATTCTTATTATCATCAAATCACAATAAAACAACATTTAAGATAAAAATAATAAAATTTAAATAAAATTGCATAACCAACATTTCGGTACTCCTACCATTAATGTTGTTTGATTGTCATTTGATGATAACAAGAATACAAAAGATGAAAGAAGGAAAAAGAGAAGAAAGATGATGTGGTTGGCTTCCTTCTCATTTTTCTTTCCTCTTTTTTATTTTTGTCCGAAATTTAATTTTTATTGATTTATTTATTAAAAATTTCTTTTCCAAATTTTTCAGATAACAATACGATTTTTTTGTTTTTGTTTGTTCGTGTGGTCCAGATTTGGTCGTTGGATTCTTGTTTTTTTTTTAACAGGAATTTAAATCAATTTAATTATTGGACTTTAAATGGAATTTTTAATTTGGATTTCAATTTAATTTAAATTTCTTAGATTTTAGAAGAGCGAATTATAGAAACAGTCTTCTAGTCAAATTTGATTTGTAGACCTTTAGGAAAACATAAGATTTTTTATAATACTATTTCGAGTTCTTAAACGGTACACAAATTGAAAACTAATTATTCTTATCTTTTTTTATTTAACAGCTATGCTTTTTGCTTGACGTTTTTTGAATATCTTAAAGTTCCCAAATAGTTTTTCTATAGAAAAATTAGTGTTCTCAGAAACTGGTTTTATATTATTTAAAATGTTTAAGGATAAATGATCAGTAGAATAGACAACTGTAAAAATAATTGATGTTTAAGTTGAATTTGGTTTGTGGGCCTGTAGAAACAAATAACCTTCTTCAATAAAAATATTGTGTTTACAAAAAGTATGCGAATTAATTAATAACTAATCTTTTCTTAATACTAAATAGCTTTATTATTACATTTATTTTAAATTGTTAGTTCCATAATAACTTTTATGTTTTCAAACAAAATATTATTCTTAAATTTAAAAAAAAAAATTTTATTGTAGTCATCTGTATTAGCTGCAACAGCTTAACAATTTATTTTCAGGTATTCTTTTGAAGATATAATTTAAAATCAGTTTTGTCCTAATTAAAATAAAAAGAATGATCTAGTCAAATGCTATCAAACATTGATGCAATATTGAGATAAATGAACATTAGGAGATAAAACTGTAAAAACAACCACCCGAGTCGAAATATAGACTTCAAGCTAATTAGGCAAATTGTTACACAATTAATGAATGAATTGAATTATACTCAACAAACTTTAAAACTAAATAATAATTTGAAATGGGAAACATTAAAAATGACAACAAAATTCTTCTCCAGAACCTTGAAACTTAAAGAATTCGACGTTCATTTTAAACTTTCAAAATTTATATTCACCAAAAATTGTAGATATTAAAACTTTTTTATGATCAAAGCCTTTCAAATTTCCATTACTGTGAAACTCTTTATTAGTCCTCCCTTCTATAGCCTTCCCGAGAATTGAATTTGGGCCGCATTTAGGTGAAACAGGAGCTGCGTGGGGTGCACGGTTGCTGCGGCTGTCACTCAGGCGAGCAGTCAAGAATGAACAAAACAAAAGCGGAGCGGGCTATAGTGAGTTAGTTCCCACCCACCGTCAGCCCTTAAAACAGCGCTATAGATAAGTTTCACTGTATTTGTGTTAAATTCAAATCACATAAAAACTAATAATTTCTAAGTTGCTAATTAAACTTTCCCAAATTCAACCATTTTTTTCCAACTTTAAAAACATTAGTACATTCACTAAGTATTCTCATACACGTATTCTTTCAATATTCTTGGTATTCTTGATACTCTTTATATTAACAAATATTCTGATATATTCCTTAATTTCCCTTTGCGCTCCACAAGTTTTTAAACATCCCAAATTATTTAAAATGATAAAAAAATGTCAAAAATGTCAAAAGAGTTTATGTATTATTGTTTAATTACAAAATATTTTCAAGAGTTTAAAAGGATTTTAATGAATTTCAATACATTACGCGGGAATTGAAAATTCTTTCAAATGAAAAAAGATTAAAGTTTATAAATGAATTTCAAAAGATTGCAAGTAATTTTTAAATATTTGGAAAGATTTTAGATTAATTAAAAAAGCACAAGAATTTTCAAGAGGTTTTAAAGACTCTAAAATACTTTTTATGAGTTCAAGAGATTTTTAGTGATTTTAAGGGTATTTGTGGCATTTTAGTCGATTTAATATAGTTTAAAAAGCCTGTAAGAAACTTTTAAATATTACAAAGAATTTTGAATAATTTTTAAAAAATTCAAAAGAGTTAGAGGATCTTCATGTAATTTAAAAATATTTTTATGTATTCAAAGAGATTTTCAGAAGTTTAAAGGGATTTAACGAAAGTTATTTGATTGAAAACATTTTTAAGTTTATAATAGAATTTTAAAAGATTTCAAATTATTTAAAAGAGTTAAGGACATTTGTAATGAAACTAAGGCACTTGAAGTAATTTTGAAGAATTTTAAAGGAATTTCGGTAGAATTAAAATAATTTTTAAGATAATAAAGTAATTTTAAAATATGAATAATTTTCTTGAATTTTTTAAAGCATGTTAAATCTTTTGCAAAATCCTGTTAAACAAAACAAGAATCCAAAGACCAAATTTGGACCACAATGAATGAACGAAAACCAAAAATTGTATTGTAATCTGAAAAAAAAAACAAAAAAAAAATAAAATAAAATTTCCGGATAAAAATAAAATAGAGAAAAGAATCAATTTGATTATTGGACGTTAAATGGGATTTTTTATTTGGATTTTGTTCTAATTTAAATTTTGTTAAATCTTTTGAAATCTCAGAAATTTGTTGAAATCCTTTAAACCGCGGCCCAATAAAAACGTTCAAAGCGTGTGATTATAAATAGTGTAGTGATTGTGTAATAGTAAATAATTGTTGTGCTTAAAATTGTGAGCAAATATTAGAGTATAATAGTAATAATATAATAATACAAAAGATTAATTTTTTTTGGCGAAAAATCGATTATAATTTTATAGAACTCTTTTCTATAATTTTGTTAATTTTTCATCAAATAATTTTATTCTGTACAGGAAGGTAGAGTGTGGAGCTTTGAATAAGAAACAAAAACCACGCCTTTATTTTGACGCCCCAAGTTGGAAAATTTAAAAATTTATGCAAATAATAGCTCTAAAGTAGAAGCAAAAATCGTATAGGAATATCCTATACTTTATAACCTTAGCTGCTATAAATTTAAACGTTAAGAGTTTGTTTGGACCTATATTTCGACTCGGGCAGTCTTCAATTTGAATTTTTTTTGAGGGCCTTTATGAGAGGATAGGCTTTTTCCGTAACAATATTGTGAGTTTTAAAACGGTTTATCATAGTTATTTCTACTAGCTACAACAAGTAAACAAGTAAACAATTAATTTTTAGTTATTTTTAAAAATTAATATTTAACATAATTTTTTCTTTGATAAAATGAAAAGCAATATCTATTTGGATACCATCAAAAACATCGATGCAATGTGCAGTGAAATTATTAAACGGGTTTTTAGGGACCTTAACGTTTTTTATAACATGTTCCGTACGTTTAGGTACAGAAGAAAATGTAGAAATAATCAGTCTAGAAGTTGAATTTTTTTGCGGACCTTTGGGAGAGCATAATATTTGTTGGAACAATATTGTAAAGTTTTCAAAGAGTTCAAACATTAACCAATAATAAATCTTTTATTTTCCAATCTAATAGCCATCTGATCACATGCTAAAGTTAAGCTAATTGTAACTACATTTAGATTAACGGAAACGAGAATTCTGTTTGTTTTAATTTTTGTTTGAAATTAAGACGGAATGAATGACTTCTTCAATAAATGTAAGTGCTATCTTATAAATAAATATTTTAACTACAACCTCGTACTGACCACTTTTCCAACTCGTTTATCAATTATCAACATTAGGACCTCAAAGCATTTTCCATTAAGCTCGTACTGGCTTTCCCTACTGATTTAATGCAATCATGAATTGACGATGTTAGTACTCTATTTACTTACGAAAGTTTTCATGTTCCCTAAGCTTCTTGAATATAATATCCTATGTGCTCAGGACACTGTGGAGTAACCGGTTATTTATAAAGCTGCCGAGATAAAAGTTGACTTGAAATACGCTTAGAGATAGGAGACGAGCTTTTAAATTTTCAAGCGGAGATTAAAAGTTGCCCGTGTCACTCGCTTATATTACTCATTTTCCATCGCATCGCATCGCAACGTTCGCTTTATGGATGCTCGGAATTTCAAATCACGGACAGCTCCATTGAAATTTGAAAAACACGTGCACAGCCGGCAAGGTACCAAAATAGTAAAATACCCACTTGAAATGGAAAGACACCAAATGTTTCTAGAGGAGGAGTAAACAGAGCCACTTCGGCCAGATTGTGGTTCAATATAAATGTAAATTGGAACAGATTCGAGTGCAACGAGCCTGTTCTGCTAGATCCTAGTTCCTTCAGTCTTTTTCAGAACGGCCTATCTGGCAATGCTCGAAATGGTTGCAATAACGCTGCCTGCTGGCAATATTGCTACTACTGGATGATGAACTTGCATAGAAATGCTCCTCAGCCCTCGAAAATGTTGGGAACTTTCATCAAATTTTCTTCCGTATAAAGATATTACACTTTTGAATCATCTGATAAAAAATTTGTAATGAATGCAATAGGGTTGTCCTTGTTTACTTTTTTCCGAAACAGTTTGCTACCACTGACGATTATTGTCCAAATTTTCAAGAATAGAATGTTCTCTAAATTTTAGAAAAAATGGTCAATGTTTAACGAGGTTAAAACAACTTAGATAATCGGCTGGAATGCTTTAGCAACCAAATAATTTTGTTGAGCAGCTTTAGTTGCTCTTGCCAAAATTTGGTTGCGGCTACTAAAAAAATTAGTTTGAGTTATAAAACAAATTATTTATCCCAAACAAAAAGTTTGTGAGGCACTTTTTGTTGAGTTGCCAAAGAATTTTTCTGAGCGTACCAAACACGCAGTCCCGCATGCGCTTTCTTTCGACTCATTACAAAGTACCTCTCTGCATTTTTATAGTTGATATTGTTTGAAGTTCTATCAAGAAAATAAAGTTAAAAAAAAGAATTGTGTTTATTTCAAAAAAAAGTTAGGACAGCTTACGCGACGAACCAACAGATTTAAGATTTTTCCTTAACAAAATAATTGTTGCTTGAAAAAATTTTTATTGATTCAACTAAACTATTTTCCTAAGTCTACCAAAGCTTAGTTTTCTCGACAAAAAAATTTGTGACTATAAATGTTTATTTCGTTCAGCGAAACAAATATTTGGTAAATGTAACCAAATAAGTTTGTTCAATCTACAAAATATTTTTGTTCTTTCTACCAAAAATTTTTGATGGTGCAAACAAATGCTACAAAAAAATAATTTTATTGGTTCAACAGAACGATATTGTTACCTCTATAGCAAACAAAAACTTTTTTAGGGACAAGCAAAACTTTTATTTCGTCAATTAAAAATTTTTCTCGGTGAATTATTAATACAAAGTAATCAAAAGTAAATCGAAATAATTCACATATATTTTTCTCATGGCTCTTAACTGTTTTGATTTAAATTAATTAATGTTCATGAAAATTCGTCTTCATCCGTAAAATTTTATTTTTTTTTTGTTAGAAATTCGAGTTTTTAATTAAAAATTTAACTAATTTTTTAAAAAATTATTTTTCTTAGCATAAAATTTTAATGCATTGTTAAAAAAATTAATTATGTGTTCGCCGAAAATTTATATACTTTGTTATATAGTCGTCTTTTTTAGTAAAAGATTATCCTTTTTGCTTAGAAATTTATATTCTTAGTTGAAAATTAAACAACTTCGAAAAAATATTCAGCTAGTTTTTTAAACAATTTTTAAGTAAAATTTAAAATAATTTTTTAAACTCTTAATGTTAACTATTCCATTTTTCATCGTTCATCTATCCTTTTTAGTTGAAAATTCAAATATCAATCATATTGGTTGAAAATTAAAATATTTGATTACAATTTTATTTTAGTACAATCCTCATGTTCCTAGTTTTTAATAAAATAATCCTATTTTTCTTTAAATATATTGTTTTTGTTAAGAATTTTTAAAAAGTTACGTATTTTCAAAAAAATTATTTTTTTTCGAAAGAAAATTGTTCCACTCGTTTACAAATGTATATTTTTGGTTTAAAATTCAACTACTTTGGTAGGAAATTCGTCTGTTGTGTATGAAATTAAACTTCATGCTTTCAAATGTATATTTTTTGTTAAATATTTAACTTCTTTATTTAAACAGTCGAAAATAAAAAGAAACTTTCATAAAAGTGTTGAATTTTAAACAAAAAACTTTATTTTTAAATAAAGAAAATAATTTTAAGCAAAAAAGTGGATTTTTAACTAAACAGTTAAGTTTTAAATAAAAAAATTGATTTTCAACCATTTTGGATTGCCAGTCGAAAGTTAATATTTTTTGTTAAAAATGGATATAATTTCGTGAAAAATTAGTCCCGCCCTTTAAAATTAATATTTTTGGTTAAAAATTAAACAATTTTGTTAAATTTTTTTTAGTAATATCTTAACATTTCAAACCAAAAATGTAATAATAACATCTTTGATAAAAAATTCATGTTCTCCGTTAAAAAATTTAATTATTTAGCTATAAGTTCAATAAATTTGTGCAAAAGTCATTTTTTTGTTTGAAAATTCTGCTACTTTGGTAAAAAATTTAATTGGTTAAATATTAAGTTTTACGTGGAAAATTGGTAGAAAATTGGTAGAAAGTTAATATTCCCATTTCAAAATTTATATTTTTATTTAAAAAGTTGATCTTTTTGTTAAAATTTTGTTTTCTTGGTTCAAAAATTAGGTTTCTAATTAACTAATTTGTTGGAAATTTATTTAGTTTCTTGAAATTTATCCTTATCGGTTATAAATTAATCTTCTTGTTTAAAATTCTACACCTTTGGTTTGAAAATATAATTACTTGGTTAAGAATTAACTTTTATGATAAAAATTCGCCTCTTTGTATAAAATGAAACTTTTTGTCTTAATTTAAACTCAAACTTAAACTTAGACTTAACTTAAACTTAAACTTTGTCTTGTAATTTTAAAATGAAATTTTTTATAAAATATTAAGCTATTCTATTCGTTCGTTTAAAAAAGAAAAGAAAAATCATCAAATTTTTAAATGTACAACAAAAAAGTTTACACCAGTTTTTTTAGCTAAAACTTTGAACTATTCCACTTTTAATTATAAATCTATATTTTCTAGTTAAAAATTTAATTAGTTTGTGTAAAATATGTTTTTTTTTACTAAAACCCCAAATTAAAAATTTTAAATACAATGATTTTATCTTTGGTTAAAAATTTATGTTTTTAATTTTTTTTTAATAAATTATTTAGTCACAAGTTCAACAATTTTGTGAAAAAGTATTTGGTTGAAAAGTCGTATTTTTTGAAAAAAGATCATTATAAATCATGCTTAAAAATTTATGTTTCGAATTGCAAATTGAATTGAAGTAATGAATTTAAATATTTTCCCAAATGGTTATTGTTTCAATTTTAAAATTTTTCATCGGAAAATGTAAAATATTCCATTTTTGGTTAATAATTTATCTTTTTAGTCAAAGACAAATATTTGGTTAAAAAGTATCTTTTTAGTTGGAAGTTTATGTATTTTCTTAAATATTAATATTCTGATGTTGAAAATTATTCTTCTTGTTTGAAAATTTATTTTTTTGCTCGTAAATTCAAATATTTAGATTAAATTTCAAAAATTTCGTGACAAAAAATTTTATGATTGAAACTGATTGATTTCCTTGCAAAGTTAAGAACGGTTTCGTATAAAATTCAAAATGTGAAAAAAAAACATTTAATTTATCTGGCTACCATATTACATATTTAATTAATGTTTTACAATTATGATTATTAAATGACTTATAAAGTTTAACATGGTTTCAAGCATATTTTAAAGATATTTTAGTGAAAAATGCAGAAATAAGTAAAAAAAAAGATTTATTTTTACGATTTTCTCTTTTTCAACTAAAAAAAATTCCTTTTTTATAAAAGTTTTATTTTGCAAGTGCAAAACTTTTTTTTATAAATTAACAAAATGGGCTCATTTTAATTTTCCTCTATTTCAAACCAAATAATTATTCACTTTTCAGGCTTGACTTCTTTTAACCTGAAAATTTTTTAGAACAAAGAAGAACGGTTTTCCCCCACTGAGATAAATTTTCTGTTTTTAATTTTTTCTTTTAGAGCTGAAAAATTGTTTACATTTTAAATTGTCTTTCAGGGAACTAACATCGTAAAAAAATTATGAAATTTCAACCTAACAATATGAATCTTCAACAAAAAATGTAATGGCTTATATTTTATTCGAAAAAGATTGATGTTTATTTAAAAACATTTATATTAATATAAGAAGATAACTTTTAATAAAATAGAAAAATTTTTAAACAAATAATTTATTATTTAATAAAAATAACTTTAAGTTTAAACCAAAACTGAAAGATTAACATTTTCATTTTGCAAAGATTCATTTTATACCGAAGAGAAATGTTTTTATTAATTACTAAAAAATTGGGTAAATTATTAACAGAAAAAATTAATTATTAACAACTGTGATAAATGGGCAACTAAACGATAAATTTTTAACATAGAGTTACAAATTTCAATCAAGTGAAAATCGAATATTGAAAGTTTTAGTTGAAAAAAATTGTTTTCAACCAAGAAAAGAACCAATTTTTAAGACGTAAAATTCTGTAATAAAAAAGATTAATTAATTTTTAACAAAAAAGAACAAATTTACAATAAATTAGTTTAATTTCTGATAAAAAATATAATCTTCTGCTCAACAGTTAAATTTTAAACAATAGAGTTAATTTTCGACCAAACTGCTAAAATTTCTAACAAAAATGTTTATTTTCATCCAAACAGTTTAATTTGTCACAAAAATGTTGGTTTTTAAATAAACAGTTAAATTTTTAACGAAAAATATATATGTTTGTACAAACATTTGAATCTTAAACAAAAAAGTTGATTTTCAAACAACCAGTTGAATGCTTAAACTGAGACAAAAAATTGGAAGAAATAATTTTAATTTTGAACAAAAGATTATGACTTCGTAATAAAATTTCTTATGAGAATAATTAAACTTTCATCCAAATAATAAAACTCTTAAGCAAAAAGGAATAATTCTGAAACAAATAGTTTCATTTTCAAGTAACGTTCTGTTAACTAATTTTTCATTTAAATGAAGAAAACAACCAAAATAATAAAAGAGGCGAGTCTCAATAAACATCAAAGTTCACTAACAATACTTTTAAAATATGAGGTTAGAAAACAATTTAATTAAGATGAAATAAAAAAATTATTCACAAAAATTTAAATTTAGATTCAAATAAAAAAATCAATTTTCTGCTCCACTTTTTGCTTTGGAGCTAAACAGTCTTAAGTCCAGACTAAAAAAATTGTGTTTGTCGGACTACGCAGCATTCTAGGCAATAAAAAAAAAGTTGATATTTTCCGGTAATTAATTAATAACTTTCGTAATCATTGCATTAAAAAAGGTGGATTAAAGGAGTTTAAAATAAATCAAAGTTAAGAGTTTCAAAAAGTTTATCCAAAAAACTAATTTTTTGTTTAGCCGTCAGAGTTCTGGAACGAGATCAATATTTGGTCACTTGATGGTTTAAGTCGACATCTTAGGGAAAGTTGTACAAACTTGCAATCCAAAGCTACGAAAGTTCTTAGAACTGGACGTTACCTTTCCCATTACCGTTGACATCGAGTCTAAAGTTGTCAGAACCCTTCTGCCCATCCACCAGTTGACCAAGCCCACCAGAGAGGTACCCACTATCTTCTTGACCATCATACGTTCTGTCGGTTAGGTCGACTTCCGAACCTCTCTGAATTCCTTGAGGAATCGAGTACGAGACCAGCCCCTCTGAAATCAGATTAAAAACCACCTTTATTGACCTTTTTTATTTTTGTCTCAAGTTCTTCCTATAAATAGCGTGCACATTGTGAATCATCTTATTTCCTTCGCGAATTCGCTGAAAATTAAAAAAGAAGCTTATTAAGGAGATTCAGAAACGATTAAAAATCAAAGTGAAAAATCAGGTAATATTATGGAAAAGAGTGCTATTAAAATGTTAGTTGAGCCATTTAAATATCCCCTCCAATGATTTTTTCTCCTACCCCACCTACTTTCTCCTATTTTATTCCAAATACTATAATTTCCTTCCTCAGATTTTCTCATCTCTCCATTTTTCCATTTCTTTACTTCCCCATCTCTTCACTTTCCAATATCAGCACTCTCCACCTTTTACTAGCCTCCTTTACTCTACTACTCACTTTTTCTTCTTCATCATTTATGTCCCTTTTCCTCCTTAATCCGCAATTAATCTGTCTATCTTTATTTCAATAACACCACTTCCCCCTACTTCCTCAACTGTCCCTACTTCTGCTCCAATCAACACGAATCCAACTCTGCACAACACCTCTCCGCACGTACACTCCCTCCATTGTCCTTCGCACTACTTACTTCCTTTAATTTCTCTTACGTTACTTCCCTTCGTCCTTTTTTTATTCCTTCTCTTTCGTTCTTTACATCCCCTTTCTCATCACCCACATTCTCTTACTACTTTCGAATTCTTATCTCTCACTTCCTTTCACACTCTTACTGCAGTTATTCCATCCTCATCAGTTCATTTCCCAACTTATTACATTTGATCTCTCCATCGCATGTTTTTATTTCCCAGATCCGCCTCCTTTTTCTTATTTTCCTATCACTACTATATTTCCCATGCTAACACTTTCTTATCCCTCTATCTTCAACTAGCTTCCTTCACCTCCCCGGTCACCTTTTTTTAACGAAATTTCGGCCCCTCTCCCTCCTTATTCGCCGCTACTCCCCATATCCTCGTTTCCATACCCTATCTTTCCCTATTTTTCTAACTATTCCTACTTTTTCTCCACTCATTAAATAGCCCACGCTCGACTTAAAATCTCACGTCGAATCTCTCCACTGTTCTTCTAACTTCTCACTTCCTTTACTTCCTTTTGCCTTGATTCCCTTCGTCCTTTTCTTCTATTACTTCTCTCACCTTCTTCGCATACCCTTTTTCCTTCCTTCTTTTCTCTTACTTCTTATAAATTTTTACCTCTCGCTTCCTGTTACACCCCTACTGCAGTTATTCCATCTTTCTCAGTTTCTTTTTCTAATTAAACCTTTTAATATCTGCCACGCATGATTTTTCTCCGTTGACCCGCCTCCTTTCTCACATTTTCCCACCAGTACTATAATTCCCCGCCTAACACACTCTTAACCACAATTCCTGTCCCTTTCAGACCTTTATCTGCGACAACTTCACTTTCAACACTTCCATACCACCTTTTCCCCTATTTCCCCAACTAAAACTACTTCTCCTACACTTACTACCCACCCCACCTTCACCTTAAATCTTACTTCAACTCCCACATGGTTCTTTCGACTCCAAACTTTTTTAAATTCTTCTTATCTAACTTCCCCTTCATCCATTTTGTTATCCCACCCTTCCTTTCTCTGCTTTACATAGCGTTACTCATCCCGCAGTTCCTCTTACGACTTCTAAATATTTCTTCTCTCAAATTCTTTAACACCACTGTACTGATTTCATCATACTCAGTTCCTTTTCCAACTTTTTTCATATTTCAACCTAAAACCCCTTCCCTTTCTTTCCCTATGTCTCAACTATCTGTCCCCTCCCTATCTCTCTAACTCCTCTTCTATTTACATGGGAATTTCGAAAAGCAAAGGGTATTGTGGTTTAGAAAGGGTAACATTAAAAGTAAAGAAATTTTTAATTTCAAAATTGAAAAATTTTAACATTAAACACTTAAAAAATAGAAAATTGAAAATGGCGATAAATGATTATTAAAAAATTTTCTAAACACAAACAGCTGTATTTTAACTAAATAGTCGAGTCTTTGCACCAAAGAAGATAATATTTATTAAAAGTATGTTGAATTTTTTACTAAAAAGATTTCTACAACAATACATGAATTTTTAATCTAAAAAAGGCTAATTTAAAAAAAAAACAGTCACTTTTTCATGAAAGAATTATTTAATTATAAAACAAACAATTTCTTTCACAATAAGACAGTCTAAGTTTCATGCAAAAGGAAAAATTAAAGAAATAAAGTAAAATAAAACATTAATAGAAATTAGTTTCATTTTTTACCAAAAAGCTGATTTCAAAAGAACAAAAGAGAATTATTTAACAAATTAGTCTTAATTTTCTTTAATGATTGAAATTTCTAAAAAATAGTTGAGCTTTAAATTAAATCGTAAATTTTTAATGATTTTAATTTGAAATCAAAGACAGGAAAATTTCACCAAAAAGATGAATTTTGAACGAAATATGTTATAGTTGATGTGTCAAACAATAAGTATTTTAATTTTCAATAAAAAATTTTTTTAGAAAAATTAAAACTTTTGATCCAAAAGCATAAATTTTCTACAAAAAAGTTCATTTTCAACTAATTAGTTAAACTCTAAACTAAAAACGACCCGTTCTTAAAAAATAATGTTAATCGTTTAATTTTCAATTGATAAAATTAATTTTCTACAACAAATTTTTTTAACAAATATTTTAATTTTCAACTAAAGTAATGGATTCCAAACAAATAAAATGAATCTTTAGCAAAGTTGATCAAATATTTGACATTTTTGGTTTCTATTAATTCGTTTTGATATTTTGGATTCAAAATTAGATTCATTTTGTATTTAAAAATAAAATTGACCTTATTTTTCATTTTTCGAGATTGGCTCTTTCTGGTTCATGGAGATCCAGAGCTTTTGTGTAAAATGTGAAAAAAGCCATGTTTTATATCAGTTCATTGAAAACCGATGCGATTTGGTAAATATTTGAACAATTTAAAAAAAGCAGTTTACATTTTGCATATTTTCAAAGAAAAAGGGTAAATTTCTCTAAAACATCGACTACGAATATTTTTTCCGATGACTCCTTTTTTTAAATTTTGCAAATCTCAAGAATTACTAGTTTTTTAAACAATTTGATTTAAAGAGTTTAAATTTTGGGTATTTTCTGACAGAATGCTTAATTATTTCAATAAATGAGTGAAAAATAACTTTGTTATGATTTTCAATATGCTTTAACAATTCATAAAAATTATAAATTATTTTATCAATTTGCTTTAAGGAAATTAAATCATGATTATTTTTGAACCAATAATCTAGTTATTTTAGAAAATCACGTAAGAATGTCATTGTAGAGAGTTTTCACTACCCTATTGCCATAATTTTATCGTCGCTTCTAAAAATTGTTTAATTATTTAATAGTTGGGAAAAATATTCTTACTTGTTCTATTTAAAAACGAAAATATTCTTTTTAAATTAGCCTAATTATTAATTTGTTTATAAACTTTTTTAAAGATCATTAATAGGTCCCTTATGTTTCTAAAATATCATAGCAAAGAGTCATCCGAAAAAATTCTTAGTTGATTCTGTGGAAAATCAGTGAGCCTATTATTTAGAAATATCGAAACTATGAATGCATGGGTAAAAATTGTTTAAACAATTTCCGAATGGAATCCATTTCGAATTATTTGTAAACAGCCATTTATTTATTTTACACTTCCCCTACAGCTCTCTATTTTTTTCACACACTTTATCCTTCCCCCCTCCCCTTAAACAAATTTCTTCTCTTATATTTTCCCGTCTTTTGACTCTACAACCAGGAACTCTTCTCACCCTACAACCATTCTTCAGCCCTAAGTTCCCCTCTCCTACTCACTCTAATTTCGAATAATTTACAGTGCTTCCTCTTCCTTGAACTCACTACCATCACATTCTCCCGTTCATTTCGCCACTTTGAATCTACTAGCCTTCGCTTCAGCTCTTCTTACTTTTTCTGCTTGGTACACTTTCATTATTAATCACTCACCCTATTTGCTCTTCTTTAATTTTCTCTCACTTTAATAATTTCCCTTTCCTATATTTTTTTCTATTCAGCTTATTACCAACCCCTCATTTTCCAACACATTTTTCATGGTCCTCCACTCAATCACCCTATCTCCTCCTACTTATCCTCCCTTTAATCCCTCTAACATAACATCTTCTAATTTTCCTATTCTTCCTTTACTTTCCCTCGATGTGCTTCTCTTAACTACTTCTACTTACTTAACTCTTATTGTTTCTTGCTTCCCTAATTTATTTCTTCTCATTTCCTTTCACATTCTCTCCCTTTCGATTCCCATCACTTGCACTTAACCCCTTACCTTATTTCTCTTACTTTCCATTATATTATTACTCATGTATTCTCCTACTTATTTTCTTTTTTTATTTGTCCTTGCGTCCGCTAATAACCCACCCCTTATTTCACCTTACTTTTTCTAATTCTTGTCATCTGATTTTTCGTCATTCTCACTGATATTTTCCCCTTTATTTCTTATACGTTCTTTCTTTTCATTTCCGCTTACTTTTTCTATGTCCTCTTTATATTTCTCTTACCACCCAACATAATATATCTCCCTTTCCCCTATCCTAAATATTTCTCTTCTAATTTTCATCACAACTTGCTCCTTTTCTGTACTTTTCTCGCTCAAGTTCCGCTAATCTTATCTACTTCCCCTTCCCAAATTGCACATTAATTCCTTTGCTTATCCTCTCACAATTTTTCCTTAATTCCACCTTTTCATTCCCCTACTTCTCCCATTAGTGTATCCCACCACGCATAATCTCCTTCCATCTCTTCACATAATTTATCCCTACTTACTCTACTTGTAAAACTCTTATTTCCTCTTACATTTCCTGCTTTGCCCACAAACATTTCCTAAAATTTCCCCACTATATCTTCAACCTTATTTGCCTATGGTTCCCGTGAAACCTTCTCTTCACTTAACCTCGTCACTCTGCCTCTTTTTAACCTGAGTTTCTCTATTTTACTTCATAATTTCCATTTACTTGACCTATTTTCACTCCTCTCATTTATTTGTTACTTCACCTTCTTCTCATCTTCTCATTTCTTACCACTTTCCTCAAATACCCGGCTCTCATTTTTCAACACTTTTCTTAATTACCCTAATTTCATTTCCACTATCTTCTCCTGCTTACTTTCCCCGTATTTCCCGTTACTTTAACTCTCTCATTTCACATACTTACATTTCATTTCCAATTTTTACATTGTCTACTTACTCAACTCTCATTTCTCCTCACAGGCCCTACTTCCTTTTTCCTTATTTCCTTTTACTTTCCCTCTAATCAAAATGCCATCACTTACAGTGTACCTCTAATTTATTTCGCTACTTGTCCTCCTCTTACTTACCCTTAGTCCTGCTACTTACGCATCCCTTATTTCATCCAACTTATTATAATTCTTCTCCCCTAATTTTCCTTACTTTCCCTATATTTCCCTATATTCCCTTTTACGTTCACCTCACTTTACCTTCTTACCCTTCCATAATTTTACATGATGTCGTCTACTTATACACCCCCTTAATTCCGCTTACTTCTCATTTTTCATCTCTCTAATTCTCCCATCAGTTTTCAGCAACTATCCCTTATCCCTCTTAATCATCTTAAATTATTTACTCTTACTTGCCCTACTTGCAACACTCTAACTTTCCCTTACGTTTCCTAATTCGCTTACAATTCTTCCCCAAATTTCCACACACATTATATGTACCTTTTTCTTATGGTTCGTAGGAATCCCTATAATTACTTTACCACCTCCCTCTCATCCCACTCCTCCTTTTCACTGTTATTCCTCTATTGTCACACCATAATTTTCTTTCGCTTCCCTTATTTGCACTCGTCTAATTTTTTTATTTTTTCCCTTCTTTTCGTCTTCTCATTTTGTGTTACTGCCCCTATTCATTCTCCTTTAAATTATTCTCACATTCTCGCCTTCGCCTGCTCTCCCGTTCCCTTTATTGACCTTCTTACCAACTTCTCATTTGCATATACATTTCAAAATTAACCTCCTTTTATTTCTCCTATCTTCTCATGCTTGCCTTCTCCTTATTTCTGGCAACCCTACCGCTCCTAATTTGCCCACACATCCCATACTTTTCCAACCTTCGTTTCTTTTTACCTCTCCTAGTTACTGAACTCGTATTACTTCTCCCTTCCCCTACTTCGTTTTACATTATTTCCTTTCACTTTCCCTCCTCTGAATTCCCATTACCTCCACTTCAACCCCGATGCAATAGCTCATACCTCCCTCTCTCATTTCTCATTACTTCTTCTACTTGCATACCTTTCATTTGCCCTCACTCCCGCTATGTCTTCTCATTTCCTTTCATTGTTTCTTTATCCCCTCCCCATTTCTTCTTAAGTGCAAATTCATTTCCTCGCTTCCCCTTACCTAATTTTACATTAATATCTCGCTTATCCTTCCCTAATTTCTCCCTACATCCACCTTTTCGTCCCCCTACTGCTAACATCAGTTTACCCTACTTCGCCTAATCTCTCTTCATCACTTTACATAATTAAACCTCACTTTTCCTACTTCTAACACTCTTCTTTTCCCTAACATTTCCTGCTTTGGCTACAAATATTCACCAAAATTTCCTCAAAATATTTTCAACCCTATTTGTTTATATTAGTGATGTAGGTTTTTTGACAAGGGAAATTAGTTATTAGTTTAAGATGTTAATTTCGATTTTCTACTTGGTGATAATCAATTTTAATAAAATATTGATAAATTTTTAAGATTGTGGAAAAAACGCTCTCTAGCTCCGCTGGAATATGAGCCCAGGTCCTTCAAGTATAAGGAATGACGTTGACATTCTGCTTGTAAGAAGATTGTGAGGAAAGTGTTCTCGTCTCCATTTCCCATAACTTCTCCTGCTTACACTCTTGTTATTCCCCCTAAATCTACCTTTCTTATTTTTCTATATATACCTAACATTCCTACTTCTTACATTTCCTACTTACTTAACTCTATTTCTCCTGAAAGTCCCTACTTCCTTTCTTATTATTTCCTTTTACTTTTAATCAATTTGAAATCCTATCACTGCGACTTTACCTCTTATTTATTTTCTTAATTCTTCTCATCTAATTTGCCCTCACTCCTACTGCTTACGCATCCCTTCTTTCGTATTACTTTTTATAATTTTTCTCTCCTAACTTTTCCACACTCCCCATCTATTTCCCGTACATTCCTTCCTTAAGTACACCTCACTTTACCTTCTTCTCCTGTCCTAGTGTTACATGACGTCCTCCACTTATCCTCCCCTCAATTCCCCTTTTTTATTTTCCTAATTCTCACATCAGTTTACACACTGTCCCTTAATTTACCTTTACTTCCCCTTTTTCATTTACCTACTTGTATCAATACTTTACCTATTATTCCCCTAATTCCTCTTCTTTCGATCACATCATTTCCCCCCACGTTTTTTTTTTAGAAATAGAAGTACGATGGAAGGAAACTGGACTAAATCTATAAGGGTTTCTGCCCGGGGTTACGAAACCCTAAAAAAATTCTATATTGGCTTCAGCAGCAACATAAAGCTTATAAAGATAGATTTCATGTTCGTATATAAACCTCATCAAATATCCCTGTCTCTCCCTCAAACTTCTTTTCCGCAGATTTGTTTGCAAAGAGATGCCATGGATTATTCAGAATGAGGAGAAGATTTATCAGTAAGGGAAACGTAATACGATTCCACAAACCACCATTCTCAATCCAAATATATTCAGATTTCGAAGAAAGGCGTGAATTGATTTTAAATATTGAACGCTCGTTGCATCAACTCCATTTCTGATAGACTCAGGAACATTCTTTTTCATATCAAGTTTTCCTGGCTATTAGTTTACCCTGAATTTCTTTCACATTTGATTCTTATTTTATTTTCAATTTCACAGATAAATAACCGCAATGGTTCAATCGCTTTTATATTGATGATCACGATATTGCTTCTGACGGAAGCTCATGTTTCATTACAAAACGAGTAATCAAGGTTCAGTAAGCTAGTCGAGTTTAGCCAATTTTTTTCAGATTATCAGTATTTCTGATTTGGAAATACATATTGTATTTATTATCAAATAAATATCTCTTAATTTATAACGCTTCAGATTCCTAATATTTTAATTCCAAATACTGATTTTTGCATTGACAAAAATATAGATGAATTTTAACTCATAGTTTAATTTTCTGCTAAATAGTTTAATTTGCAACTGAAGAAGATAAATTTTTAATTTAAAAATGAAATAGTTATATTTTTCGTTTAAAGAAAGAATGCGACAAACAGAAAAGTTAAACATTTTCAACAGAAAGTTTAATTTTCAATCAAAGAAGTCAAATTAAAAAAAATTCATGTCTAAGTAAATTGTTTTATTTCACACTAACAACAATAAATTCTCCACCACAAAAAAAATAGTTCAATTTGCAAATTATTAAAAAGAAAATACGCTTCTTCAACAAAATACAAAAAAGTCCAAACAAATTGTTAATATTTTTAAGTAAATAGTTTAATTTTTAATTCCGAAAGATAATCTTTCAATTAAAAATTGAAAACTTTAATTTTTGGTTAAAAAATACATTTCCAATGATAAAAAAAAATTCACAATTAATTCAATTTTCAGCCAAAGAGATCAGTCTTCCGTAAAAAACGTAATAGTCAATATTTCGACCAAAACATATTTTAATTTAAAATGAAAAACAAGAAATTTGAAACGAAAAACACGAATGTGTAACAACAACAAAATCAGGAGGGAAAAAAGCCTTAACTAAGTTTTTGAATTTTTTGAAGCAAAAAGGCAAATTCCGTGGATAAAAGTGAAATATTTAAGTCCAAAAATAGATATTTGGGAAAAAGTTGTTTTTCGACCAAATTGTTAACTTTGCAACTTAATAGAATAATTTTTTTGCGGAATAATTATTGCTTAAACCAAAAGAAAAGTTTTCTACGAAACAGTTCAATTTTTCTTCGGAAAATATAAATTTTTTGCACAAAAGAGTTGAATTTGTAGCACAAAAAGATTAATTTTAGCTAAAAATTTAATCTTCAGTTGAATAGTTCAATTAGATCGAAAACTATCAATTCAATTATTCAATTATTATTTTCAACAATAGGTTTGACTTTTAACTAAAAAAATTTTTTTAATAAAATAGTGGACTTTCCAAAAAAAGAGATGAATTTGCAAACAAAAAGAAGTTTGGTATAAAATGATTGAATTTTCAATTAAAAATCACTTATTCCCTTTTATAAAAGGTTAATTTTCAATCAGAAAATAATAATTTTCAAAAAAGTAATTGTATCATCATTTTTTAATCATGTTAATGAGAATACTTTATTATAAAAATCTATTTTTCAAATAATATGAAAGAAATAAACTTGCTTAATCTGTGATAAAATATATTAAATTTATAGTTTAATAAATATCTCTAGAGAGAAAGAACCTATTATATTCTTACATAAATTTAATTATTTCGATAAAAAAAGTTTCACTATGGAAATCCCACTTTTGAAATTTTATTTAGCACTAAAAATATATACAATACATATACAATAAATGAGTGAAATTATTTATTGCATGTATAAATAACCTGAATAATTCCAGCATTAATTTTGGCTTTCAATGTGTTAGATTTCGGTTATTGTTTGAATAAATGATTTAATTTTCCGCCCCAAAGAATTTTTGAATTATGAAATAAATTCAGAATCGCAATTAATTCTTTACAAAAGCACCGTTGAGTGGAAAATATTTGTTGACGTAAATAAAATTGTATTGAAAATATTGACTGCATTTATGCAATTAATTGTAATCAAATCATTGGAATACAAATATTAATTTTTCAATTTGAAAATAGGTGACAGATTATAAAAATTTTAGGCTTTCATAGCTTAAACTTGAATTTTATTGCTCAGAACTCTAGAATTTCATTTAAAGTTTGCCTTTCTTGGTATTAAATTAATTTTCTTTTTTAATTCATCTTCTTTAGTTAAGAATTAAGCTTTTTGGTAAAGAATTCTTGAATCATATAGCAAATTCTTCCTTTGGGTGCGAATTGATATTTGTTAAAAAATTTGTCTTTTTTAGTTAGAAGTTAAATTTTTCGTTTGAGAATAACATAATTGTATTGAAAGTTGGTTCTTTTTAGTTAAAAATTCCACATTTTGGTAAATAGTTCTTAAATTATGTTGAAAATTCACTTTTTCTTAGAAAGTTCATCTTTTATTTAAAAAAATTGTATTTTTGGTTAGAAATGTAAAAACTAGGTTTTAAATTTAAATTACTTTTAGAACAAAAACATTTCCTATTATAAACATCCGACTTTTGGTTGAGAATTCTTCAATTTTATTGCAAATTAGTATTTTTTGTTGTCGAATTGAACTTTTTGTTTGTTTATTAATCTTTTTCATTTGCAAATTTAACTTTTTTTTAGAATACTTGACTTTTGTTAAAAATTCGATTTTCCATAGAATTTTGCTCTTTTTCTCTAAACTTATTAAAAATTCATATTTTTATTTGAGAATTCAACAGGTTGGCTGAGAAGTTACGTATTTAGTTGAATATTTGCCTTTTCGTTAAAAAATTATTTTTTTTATTTAACAATTCATATTCAAAAAAATTCACAACTTCGTATTAAAGTTCAACTACTTTCTTAAAAATTAAAAAAAATGCTTTCTTAAAAAATCAACCTCCTGGTCGAGGAATTTTGAATTTATTAAACATTATTATTATTTTTTTACTACTTAATTAATCTTTATGTTTAAAAATTCTTCTTTTTTAAATAAAAATTCAATTTTTTCAAAATTGTTCAATTTGATTAAAAATTCATCTTTTGGGATGTAAATGTTTTTGTTTAAAAACTCAACTTTTTCATGGTGAATTCTTGAATGTAGTTAAAAATTCGCATTTTCTTCAAAAAATTAATATTTTATTTTAAAAAATTCACAACTTGGTTTTCAAGTTAAACTACTTTCTTATAAATTCAAAAAATTTCTTTCCTGAAAATTCAACTTTTTGGTTCGGAGTTCTTGAATTTTATTAAAAATTCTATTTTTTGGTTGACAATTTTTCAAATATGGTCTGAATTTGATTTTTTTTTGTAGAAAATTAATCTTTTTTGTGAAAAGGGTAAAAACTAGGTTTTAAAGTTGAACGACTTTCTTATAAATAAAAAAATGTTCTTCCTTTCTTAAAAATTAAACTTCAGGTTTGAGAATTCTTGAATTGAATTAGAAATTCGTCTTTTTGGTAGTAAATTAATCTCTTTTTTTTGATTCTCCAATTTGATTAGAAATTCTTCTTTTTGTTCGTCAATTAATTTTTTTTGTTTACAAATTCAACTTTATCGTTGATAATTTTCAAGCGTAGTGAAAAATTTGCTTTTTTTGTTAAAAAATTAATCTTTTTATTTGAAAATGCATATTCAAAAAAAAATTCACAACGAGGTTTCAAATTTGAATTACTTTCTTAAAAATTAAAAAAAAAAATCTTTCCCAAAACTTCAACTTTTTGGTTATTAAATTTTTAATTTTAATTACAAATCGTCTTTTTTGGTAGTAAATCAATCTTTTTAAAAAAAGTTCTTTTTTAATTAAAAATTCAACTTTTTGGTTCAGAATTTTTCAAATTTGGTCAAAATTGGATTTTTGTGTAGGGAACTAATCTTTTTGTATACAAATTCATATTTTTCATTAAAAATGTAATAACTAGGTTTTAAAGTTGAACAGCTTTTCAAAAAAAAAAAATGTTTTTCCTTTCTTAAAAACGGCACTTCAGGTTGAGAATTCTTGTATTTTATGAAAAATTCATATTTTTTGTTTGTAAATATTATGGCGACTTCGTCTTTACTAGCAGTAAATTAATCTTTTTGTTTAAAAATTCATCTGTTTCAGTTACAAATTTAACTTTTTGTTTAAGAATTCTTGAATTTCGTTCAAAATTCGGTTTTTTATAAGAAAATTAATCTTTTTATTTGAAATTTCATATAAAAAATACAACTTTTTGGTTGGAAATTATTAAATTCTGTTGAAGATTCTTCTTTGCTGGTAGTAAATGAATCTGATTGAATAAAAATAAATTTTTTATTTGAAAACTCATCTTTTTCGTTGAGAATTCTTGAATTTTCTTAACTAAACTTCTTTTTTTTAAATGCTTTTTTCGGTAACGATTGAAAATTGAAGTCAACAAAAAAGTTATTTCTTTGTGAAATAGTCAATTTTTTAATAAAATAGCAGAACTCTAAGCAAAAAAGTTTGATTTTTCAATCAAATTGTTGATTTTTTAACCAATCACTTACATTTTTATTAAAAAAAGATGACAGCTCTACTAAAACAGGTGAATTTTTAAATAAAAAAGATTTTTAAAAAAGAGTTGAATTTTTATCCAAAACGATTTTTATGCTAGAAAGATGCAATATTTCTACTAAAAAAGATGAACTTTTGAATCAAAAAGACAAATTTACCCAAAAAACATTTTTCACCAAAAAAAGATTTTAGTTGACTTATCAGCAACAAAATATGAAGTTCAAACAAAGGATAATACTCTATGAAAAAAGTGAAATTTTTAACCCAAAAAGACAAATTTTTAATAAAACAGTTAATTTTGCAATAAAAAAGGATCGTTTTAAGAAAATTGTTAAATTTCTAACCAAATAGTACATTTTATAACTAAAAATATAATCTTGTGGAGAAATTTTTTGCGAATTTTCAAAAATTACGTACTTGATCGTAATTTAAGTACCGTCCCTTACTGCCTTTCGAACTCTAGAGTCAACCCCCCCCCCCTGGTATTTAACAACTAGTTTTTTTTATATATTTTTTTTATGGACATAGCTAAAAATATGTAAAAAGAACGTAATATAGAAAGGGAGGTGGTCTTAATAAATTTGTTAAAATTTTTTAGATGGTGAAAATGGGGGGGGGGGTAAAATAATCTCAATAATTTATAAACAGTCCACAATGCAGAGTCTTAAATTTTTGGAATCCTAATTATTTATTTTGTCACATTGTGGGACAGAGGACTACGTCCTAAATCGCTGGAAGGATGAGATGCTAATTAATAAAAAATTAAAAAGCAAAATATGTGACTTTATGAAATTTATGCCCAGCAGGCGTGGCTATCCGAATGTCAATTAAACTTGATTGCCCTTTCTCTTTTATAGCAGCGCGTTATAGTTATACTGTATTTCCGGGAGGCAATTCAAGCACCAATGGCAGCCAGAGTCAAAAGCACAGATGGCGAGTTGTGCCTGTCTGGCCATTTGCTGGATTAATGCACACCCATGTGCGCACATAAATCTAAGTTAATCTCAGATTCGCGCATGATGGATAGATAGATTTATTTGGATCTCCACGCTAAACAATGAAGTGAAAAAGAATTCTCTAGACAAACACATTTCTTGACTACTTTATTCATTCGGTTTTGACTTTTTTTTTTAATCAAAGGTTTTTAAATTTGGAAAAAATTTCGATTTTTGATTTTTAATAAACAAAATTTTGATTATTTATTTAGCAACACAATTGCAAAAGAAGTAAGGGGCAGTAGGAAAAGTGATCACAAGAGAATTCAGGGAATGGGAAAGAGGAAAATAGGAGAGGGGATAGCACCTGCAATATAAAAAACACTCGAACTCCAAAGATACGAACTTCAAAGATACGAACGCTTCACAGACACAAGCGTCCCAACTCCAATGGAGAGAGCAGAATTGTTCCCACTCAACTACACCCAATATGAGAGTCAGCCGCTCGCAAATGCGCCCTGCCTCGCATTCGGTGTGCGCGTGCGTGAAGTAGACCTGTGTGCGTTCTCACGCATTACACCCGAAATCTTATTGTCGCAGGTGTGGGAGCCCCTTTTGCACTCGTATCTTTGGATTCTCTGATTTCCGAGCTTCTCATATCTTTTGGGTTTGAGTGTAGTTCAAAGTTTTTAACGATAAAATAAAGGTAAATGAGAGGAAGTGTGCAGATGTAAAGTTAGGAAAATGAGAGGATCAGTGTAAATAAAGTAGGTGAAGGATATGAAGCAGAGGAAGCAGGGAAAGTAGAGTGAAAAATAGGGGAGAATAAGTAGAGGCTAATAAGGGAAAAAGAAGTAGGAAAACCAAGGGGTAATAAAGAAAAGAGAAGAAGGGAAAATTAAGGAAAGGGGGGGGGGGTGTAAGCATTAGAAGCTAGGGTAAGTAGGGAAAGTAAAGGGATGATGTTAGATCTCAAAGTAGTGAAAGAGATAGAAATAAGGGGTAGGTTGTAGGATCAGTAGAAAAAATGAGCAAAGGAAAATTAGGTGAAATTATAACAAATAAGGGACGCGATATTGGGAAGTGATAGGGAGTAAGGGAAGTAAGCATTTGGGAATTAGAGGTATTTAGAGGAAACTAATTTAGGAAAGTGAGTCAAAGTCGTGGAAATTATTTTTAATGAGGGCGAGTATATAGGAAAGGCAAGGGAGTAGGGAAAGGAAAATGTAGCAGGACGAGGTTCACATAATTTATTTGACGTCTTAATTGGTTAAAAGTATCTATAAATAATTTTTTATGACACATCGATGATTTTAGCCCTTTCCGACGCCTATGATTCGGGGCTAAAGCTCTACTTTTACTCTCTAGGGAGTAAAAAGTGCCGTCATACGGAGATGATGAAAATTATACATTTATGAGCTCGCATTTTACTTTAATCAGCCGACCTACAGTAAAAACTGTAAAAAATTTTGCTATAGATTATAGAATTTTTTGGTAATTTACGGAAAGTTATTATGTATAATTAATCAATTTAACGTAAATTACCAAACATTTCCAAAATTTATAAAAATGCCTAAAATTGAATTTCGGATAATTTATGGTAAGTTACCATATCAAACTCTATAATTATCATAAATTACTTAAATTTTCCATAAATTTACGACAATTTATAGATTTTTAAATTAAATTTTGGATAACTTATATTAAGCTGCCATAAATTACTTGTAATATTATCATAAACTCCCAAAAAAAATTTCATAACTTTCCGGAAATTCATGAAAATGTTTAAAAATTAAGGTTCGATAATTAATGGTAAGTTACAATATTTACCTGTAGAATAACCTTAGCTGAACGAAAATTTCCATAAATTTCTGAAAATTTATAAAAATATTTTTCTTTCGAATTTTGGCCAATATACGGTAAGTTATCATAAATTACCGGTAAAATTCTTATGAATGACTGAAAAAGACTGAAAATTTCTGGAAAGTTATGAAAGTGTTTTAAATATAATTTTGTGTAATTTGTGATAAATTAATATATTCAACTGTAAAATCAAAAAAAAAATGACCAAAAATTTCCGTAAATTTCCGAAAATTTAGAAAAATGTTTAAAATTGAATTTCGGCCAATATATGGTAAATTATGAAAAATTGCCTGTGAAATAACCATAATTTACCAAAAATTTGCATACACTTCCGGAAATTCATAAAAATGTTGAAAATTCAATTTTGGAGATTTATGGAAAATCACCCTGTTTACTTCTAAAATTGCCATGAATGATTGAAAATTTCTGAAAATATTTCAAATAAAATTTTGAGTAATTTATGGTGAGTCACCATATTGACCTGTAAAATTTCTATCAATCTCGCAAAATTTCCATAAGTTTTTGAAAACTTGAAAAAATGTTTGAAATTGAATTTTAGTCAATTTATGATAAGCCACCCTATTTATCTGAAAAATTACCATAAATGACCATAAATTACCACTCATAAAAAAGTCTCTTTTCTCCTCCTAGATGCATAATACAATATTTTGTGGCTCACAAATATTTCTAAAAAAATTGTCACCCTATAAGCAAAGTAGTGTAGAAAAGTTACTTGTTGATTTTTTCTCAAGACTAATTAAATACAGATTCTCTTCAGCATTTGTTTAAACAATTCTTCAAACAAATACATAGTTTAGATATTTTTCAAGATGACTGAATTCTTTTTCCCGAATCAAATAAGAATATATATCTTTTTGATGAGTCTTTTCTAATATTCTCTGCAAGTTTAAAAGAATTATTAACTATTCACTTGTTACCAAAAATACGAATTGTTAACAATTTACATGTATTTTCAACTGGAAAAAGTAACTTTCAAATGAAATTTTAAATATTTACATTTTCAGTCAGAAGAATTAATATTATCTACTGAATGTTTTTCTTAAACAATTAAGATGCATTTTTAAGCAAAACAACTGAACTTTCCTTTAAAACCGTAAATCCTTAATAAAAAAAATTACTTTTTACCACATAGCTGTGTTTTCCAAAAAGAACTTGATTTTATTTTTACCAAAAAAAGACGATTTTTCAAAAAAGTACACGAATTTTGAAATAAAAGAGATCAATATTCAACCAAAAATGAAATAGTTAAATTTTTATTTAAGAAAATTAATTTCTAACGAAAGAATTAATTTTCTACTAAAATTATTAATCTTTAACCAATTATATTAGTTTTTCACAAAAAAGTATAATTTTTAACTAAATAGGTGAATTTTATAATTTTAATCAAAGGTGAAATGGTAAATTTTTAGTAAAAAAATAAGTTTTCAGCCTATAATGAAGAATTTTCAACGAAATAGTTTATTTTTAAACTAAAAAATATAAATTTAAGAAAAATGTTTAAAATTTCTTGTCGACTAAAATAATGAATCGTTCAGAAAAAAGTTAAATTGTTGATCCAATAGATGATTCTTCAACTAAAAACATAAATTTTTGACCAAAAAGATTAATGTAAACGAAAACTAGGCATTTTTCCACAAAAAAATCAATTTTTAAATAAATAGTTTGTTTTCTAAATATTTAAATTTTCAGATATTTCATACAGTTTTAATATGTCTATATTTCATGTAATCTTATTCCTTATTTTATTCTTCAAAATTGTAAATTTACTTTTAAATTTCATTTGACAATTGCTCGCTTTCCTATACTTCTGGTTTCGGTTTAATATTTACCAATAAAATCAGTGGGAAGCTGTGTTACAACTCTACCTAGAGGATATCTAGGCTAAATGATTGAAAAGAAAGTAGTAACGATAAGTCAGTGAGGGAGTGAGTAAGTGAGTGAGTGAGTGAGTGAGTGAGTGAGTGAGTGAGTGAGTGAGTGAGTGAGTGAGTGAGTGAGTGAGTGAGT
>NC_046663.1:16856703-16883007 GCF_010883055.1 Belonocnema kinseyi | reverse complement strand
TGAGTGAGTGAGTGAGTGAGTGAGTGAGTGAGTGAGTGAGTGAGTGAGTGAGTGAGTGAGTGAGTGAGTGAGAAGAAAGTAGGAGAGATAGATCAGTTAAGTGCGTAGAATTTAGAAGAGAGAAAGTAAAGAAAGCCTAGAGAAGAGAATTGAGGGAAGTTTTATTAATGAATTCGGGATGAGAAAGGAAATTAAAGCAGAGGCAATTAAATCAGGGAAAAGGTATCATCGAATGTAAGTAGCGAGGAAGTAGAATCAGTGAGTGTATGGGAAGTACAGTATAGTTGTTGATGGTTAGGGAAGTGAGGGTAGTAAGTAAGGGGAGGGAATATTAGTGCAGAATGATAAGAGAGGAAGAGTAGAGGAAGTAAATAAAGTGACTGTATGTGAATAAGTTCGGGGATTGATAAGAAGCAGATAAAGAAGCAAAAGAAGTGAGATAAATTATGAAACTAGAATTGGACTCATGCAGATAAAGTGAGGGAAGGAAAATAAAAGGTTGAAGTAGTAGGAAAGTGTAAATGTGTAGGGTATTTAATGTTCGGCAAGGGAAGTGATGCGAGATGTGGCAGTCATGTAAAGTGAGTGGAAGAAAAGTAACAGAAGGTAGGTTATGAAAAGTGCTGAGAATTAATTTAAGTAGAAGTGAGGTGAAATACAGGATCTATGTGAAAGAAAATCAAGAGAACGTGTAGTAGACAAGTGAGAGCAAGTACAAAAATAGGAGTATGGATTGAAAAGTAAAGAAGGGATCGTAGCAAAAGTGAGTACACAATAAAGGTTAGTAGGTGATAGCATTCAAGGAAGATAGGGATAATCTAAGAGGGTTGAAATATAGAAAGTGAGCAGAAGTATAATACGTAAAATGAGGGTGAGTGCGGAAGTTGAAGCAGCAGAAATGAAGTTAGGGGAAGGGAAGTTATTACAGGAAGTTAGAAGAGAAGAAGAGTGTACGTAAAGTTAGAGGAAGTTAATAAAAGGAAGTGGACGGCGATGGACAGTGTAGCATGTTAAGTAATTGGAATTAAAATTGCAAAAGTGGAATGAATAAGGGAAAGTCAGGGGAGGAAAAGTGGGGAAAGGAGAAGTGGTGGAAGGGCTACTAGGGAAGTAGGGTCAATTAGGGGAGTTTAAATAGTGTAAGGAAAGTGGTGGGAGCAGAAGTGAGCGAAATATAAGTAAGAATTAGAGAGGTTACTAAAGGAAACTAGAAGATTATACCTTTTTGGTACCTATTTTGACGATGACTAAATAGAATTTGTTTACAAGAAAATAAAATTTTAATTTAAACATATTATAAATGTTAATAATTACTTTTTAAAAACATGCTTAATATTTTCAAAAGACTTTCCAATATGCTTAAGGGATTATGAATGAAATAGGTAATATTTAAAATGCTAAAGACCCTTTGAAATTTTTTTATCTCTCAAAAGGATATCCTGCATGGACAGCATATTTTTCGGTAGCAGCAGATAAGGTGTCGTTTTTTTCTCTTTTTTTTTCTTGGCGGATACGGCTAGCACATGAATATGAGGGCGGATGAGACTTTCTTTACTGAATGGTGGAAGGCAGAAAGGAAGAGTGAAATTTCCATGATAAATTTCACTTACCGGTCCAAGGGCAGCCATAAAGTTCCACGCGCATACAGACGGTACGAATATGGGGTGTGTAAGGAACGAAGCGGATTTTGGTTGCTATTATTGGTGGATCAAAAATCTGCTCCTTTTCTTCATTCGCATTATTATTTCCCACCAAGAGCTGCAACAAAAAAAATTTTAAATAAATTAAAGTGCTGCAAAATGTAATTAACAGCCATTGTTTGAAATTAATATTAAAATACTTGCATTGGGTTCCATACAATTTATTTTAATTCTCGTTTTAATTCTAATCGGCTTTTAGTAACATTTAAGTTTTGTATGAATATAATATTTTATCCAAGCAGGAATTGGAAGAAATAAAAGCAAATGCGACAAATTATTTAATTTTTAATTTTCTATCGCAATATAATTTTCCTAAAAGACATTCCGAATTAATTCTGCGTCTTTCTAATGCTTTTAATTTTCCACAATGATTTCTTTTTAAAAATTGCATGAATACAAATGAATTGAAAAAAATCACAACTTGAAAACTCTTCAATTCCAAAGATAAATAATTTAAGCAAATAGAGTTGAATTTTTTAGCTGAAAAACAGTTGAATTGGCAATCAGAAAAGTCAATTTTTAACTAAGAAATATGTCTTTTTGCTATACAAGATAAATTTTTTAGGAAAAGTTGAAATTTCAACCAGTTAAATTAAATTAAATAGAACAAAATACATAAATTTTATAATTTGTCTTCCATCAAATTTGCAATTTTTAAAATTGTGAAAAATAATTCTCTAGCCAATTGAAAAACGAATTGCAATGACCAAGTTTAATTTTCAAACAAAAAGGTGAAACTCGAACGAAATAATCAATCAAGAGCTAATTTTGTTCTGACTTTAACCAATAAATTTTTATCGAACTTAATTTAAAAAAAAAATAGTTTGATTTTAAACCAAATAGTAAAATTTGTAACAAAAATATCAATTTTTAACAAAGGAGTTTATTTTAAACCTAATAGTTTAATTTCTAGCAACTTGTTGAATTTTTGAAGCAAAAAGATCAATTTTGTATTAAAACTTGCAATTTTTAACCCGAAAATATAAATTATTAACTAAAATTATGAATCTTCAACCAATGAAAAATTTGATTGGAATATTTTTACTTTAAACCTTTTAGTTCATTAAAAATAACCTAATTTTTACAGAATAGTAGAATTCTCAACAAGAAATATTTTTTTTCAGCAATTGCATTTTTAATTGAAAGGGAAGAATTTGTAACAAATAAGATTAATTTTTCATCCAAAAGATTAATTTTTAACTAGATACTGGAATTTTCTGTTAAATGTTTGAATTTCTGATTACAAAAGAAAAATTTCAAATATAAAGTACGAACTTTGAGTTTAAAATCGAATAGTGAGATTTCTACTGAAAACACTTCTCAATAAAAGTCAACAGTTTTCAATAAAATAATTAAATTTTTAACTAAATAGATCAATTTTGAACTGAAAAATGTACATATTATAAATCAATGAATTTGGAACGAAAGGCTTTAGTATTCAACCCAATAGATGATTTTACAGCACAAAGATTCATTTGATAAGAATGGAAAAGTGAAATTTTCATCATTTGTATTTGAAGTTAATCTCTTTTTGTAAAAATGTAATCTTTTTTGTTAAAAAATACAAATATTTCAAGGGAACTGTGTCTGTTTTTGTTGAATATTCAACAATTTTGTTAAAAATGATTATTTTTTAGAATTTTTCAGAAAGAAACAGAAAATTTTTTTCCTGGATAACTGAGAAAACCGGGAAATTATCGAGAATTTTTTTAGATAGGAAGAATCGGCAAATGGCAGGGAATTCATTTTTTGACCGGGAATTTTACGAATATTTAAAAGGAAGATCTATCTAATTTCTTAAAATAATTTGTTGAACTGCATTCTTTCTAAATTATGACAAATTCAGTTCACAAGGCGTAATTGGAAAATCTGCCATTTTAAAAAATTTCCATGTCAGATATAAAGAATTTTAAAATGCATTTTTAAACAATTAAATGAATAAAAATTCAAAGCGTTTGAAGTTGCAAATTTGTGATAAGAATCATTATTGGTTTATTAAATATTATTATGAATAAATTATTTTAAAAAGGTAACAATAATTTATTTGCAAAACAATTCTTAATCCGTAAAAATTAAAAATTTCCCGATTTTAACGTTAAAAATTAAACCTCTTCAATTCGAAAGTCTTTGTAATTGAAAATATGCAAAGTTCCTATTGAAACTTTACAAACTTTATAAACTTGATAAACTTTTGTTAATTGAAAAATAACATTATAATAATATATTATTAATCAGAGAGTTTCATTAACCAATCAAAAATATTTAATTTTAATCCAATGTCAAATTTTTTAATTAAGAAAAATAATTATTATTTAGTATATAAAAATATTTTACTGTTTATTTATACACAGTGAATTTAAATGAAACATTAAAAATTAAAAATTTGAAACTGAACTGTTGGACATAGAAAGCCTTGAATCGTTTAAATTTTAAAGAGCTTCTAGACTTTGAACGTTACAATTTTTATAGTTATTTAAAAAAATGTTTGAGTAAAATTCTTAAATTTAGATGTGTTTAAATAGCAATTTAGCACTTAATATTAGGGGCAAAAATTTAAGTAATTTCAAGAGATATTTAGAAGTTTCAAAAAGATTCAAAATACATTCAAAACTTGAAATGATTTCAAATAATTTAAACGATATGTGTAACAGCACAATTGGGCTATTAGTACCAAATTGTCGGTGCAAATAGTCACATACTAATTTAAAACGAAATGTATATTTCTGCAGAATAAATTTTGCAGAAAAACAAAAACATTTCCGTCAGGTTTTTAGGAAAATTAAAAGTAATTCTTAAATTTGCAATATGATTTTTTAAGAATATTCAAAAAGATTTTAAAAGATTTCGATAATCGTTAAAAAAGAATCTGGAAGATTTTGACATTTTTTAAGAATATTTTGCAGGAGTTTATAGAATCCATATGAAAATATTTATTAATTCCAAAGGATATTTAGATGTTCTAAAACAATTTCAAAATTAATTTTAAAGTTTAATGAATTTAAAGCAATTTCTCGATTTCTCAAGATACTTAAATAAGATTTGGGAGCTTTTCAATGTTTAAGCTGCTTAAAATGAATATTAAGTGTGATTTATTGAGAAACTGAATAAATATGCTTAAATTAAGAATATTTTGTACTTTAATTTTGAACATTCAAAATTCAAGAGTTCCAATCTGGATACAGTCCCCATAGTTGAGAGCCACTCTCAACTAATTTGTCAGGAATGAATCCCCGTCTGTGTTTACAAAACATAAACCAGGCTGGGAAAACCTTCCGACCTAATTGCTTTAGAGTGGCAATTAGACGACCTTACTTTCTCTCAAATACGATTCTTTTACGTATTTGGTACCTGGGGAAGGTGGAGAGGCATCAGCTTACACCTGGCGCAACTGTGATGGAAGGCTTCCCCATCACGCGCCAGGCCAGTGAGTATGACTTACGAAGCGTAGCACCTGTCTCTCTCTCTTTCTTCCTCAGCGTGGGAAGCGGCAAGCGGTCGCAAACCACGTATTAGGTACGTGAATCAGAAACCCTGTTTTATTTAAAATGTTGACTTATTAATTATTGTTTTTCCCCCTGTTTTTCTTTTAGTCACATAGGGTTAGAAAACAAAAATGGGCCGTTTGTTTAATTTTAATACTTTTAATTCCGGCACTTTTTTGTATAGTTTGTGTATTCTTTTATATTATTACTCGCGAGTAGAAATTTATCTTTATAATAGTGCCTCCGAATATCTTTTTCTTCCTTGTGTAATTAATAATTGTTTAAGTCTCTTACATCTTATGTTCATAATTGGAATATTTTTAAATTTTCTCTTAGGGAAGGTATTTTTCCTTTCTTTTTTTACATCTTTATAGTTATTGAATTAAATCTCCGACACTTGTATTCCGTTCCGTAAACGGAATACATAGCCGAGCGACGCGCTCAACATTCACGAAGGCAGGGATGGATGGGGCAGCCGCTGCGCCCCTCCATCCACGATACGAGTGGCCGAGAGGACCGGGCCAATCGACATCCGGATCGCCTCTCGGCCAGCGCAAATAAAAAGGAATGCGTACAGGCGAGAGTACGCACTCTTACCCTAGCAACCAGTCGGATAACCTCCATCCCCTGGAAGCTGCCGGCTACGTTTTGAACCAGTTTTTTTTCTTGAGTAAACGAGTGCTTTAGAATCAAAAGTCAATTCCCAGTTTTTTCTCTTTCCTAGTCACCTTGCTCCCCAGTATCCCGCAAACTTCTTGTCTTCCTCCAAGTCATCCTGACTTCACCACCATCTCTCTCTCTCTCTCTCACTCCTTCGCCTTCTTCAGAGGCCGGTACGCTCTGGCAGCTCCATCTTCCCCGAACTCTTTTCTCTCTCTCTCTTATCTTCAGGGGCCGGTAAGCTTGAATACAGCTTCGTCTTCTTCGAACGCTTTTCTCTCTCTCTTTTATCTCCAGGGGCCGGTGAGCTTGAAAACATCTCCGTCTTCGCCGACATCTTTCTCTCCATCTTCAGTGGTCGGTAAGCTTGAAAACAGCTCCGTCTTCCCCGAAATTTTTTCTCTTACTCTACTTTTTCAGGGGCCGGTAAGCTCCTGCAGCTCCGGCTTCCCCGAAATCTGTTTCTCTTTCCCTCACTCCTAGGGGCCGGTAAGCTTGAAAACAGCTCTGTCTTCCCCGACATCCTTATCATCAGATGTCGGTAATCTTGTGGACAGCCCCGACTACCTCGCAACTTTCTCCTTTCGTTTCACACCTGCTCGTCTTAATTCTATGCCTGGACACAGGTAGAAACTCTCCCGTCACGGTCGCGCCAACCGCATCCGTCGCCGGTTTGCTGCGCTCTGCAACGCTCTCCAGGCTCATTGCTGCGTGAAAGACCGACATGCCCCCTTCTCCTCCTCGGCACCTAAAGTCATCGTTAGATCGGTGGTCGTCATCCCTCCGGGTTCCCGCACCCCGCTGCCTTGCCTAGACCTCTCGACCCCACAGTCCTCCATACCTTCCACTCCTCCTAAACCCACCGAGGAAGATGACGACGACGTCATCATCATCGAAGATGATGAGTCATTCTCCCCGGTGACTCCTCCCTCGCTTCGAGGGTGGTTTAAGACGAGACCTGGGATTCTAGACCAGGTCGACCTTCCTCTCGTTTTCCCTCTTTCTTTCCTAATCACCTTGACGAAGGGACACTTCCGGCCCTAAATAAAAATCCTAAAAAAAAGTCATCAGACCGAACAGCAACACCAGGGCCTCAGTTCCTTTCGAACCGGCCCCAGCAAGAAGCTACGGTTCCCCTCAAACCGGCTTCAAGAACAATCCTCGTAGCTGCAGCCTAGGCCTTGGTTCCTTTCGAACCGGCCCCAGCAAGAAGCTACGGTTCCCCTTGAAGCGACTTCCACCGAGAAGCTACGGTTCTCCTCGAACCGGCTACCAGAACAAACATCGCAGCTGCAGCCCATCTTTAGATCAAGTCGGGACAGAATCAACATCCTCAACACCCCGGCTTGTATTAATCTGAGTACTTCATTTGTAATTTATTTACGATGACTGCAAATGGAAAAGTATTTAGATTTAGAGTTAAAATGTCTTTTATTGATCCTCATAATGTTTGCGAACAGAAAGGTAATCAATAAATGAACAGAATCTGTTTTCTTTGATTAAAACTGTAACCCTGATTCTAATCTCAATCCATATAATTGTAGGAGTAAAACATCAGACTGAAAATCTTGAAGACAGAGGCTCGAATCCCAGCGGAGCTAAAGAGCATTTTATTCTGAATTTTTTAAATAAATATTTAAAAATATTAATTCTAGACTAGTAGACAAAAAAATTAACATAAAAATGGTTAATTGTAGAATAAACTTTTATTCAGAAGGACATTTTATTCCAATAATGAAAAGGACCATCCTCTCCAGGTGTTTCACCTTGCGTCTACTTCCAGTAAAATATTATTTTCAGGGACCTCACGTCTCTAAGATGGTGATCGCCTGAGATCTCCATCTTAATTTCTAGACAATCTATGCAGAAAATTTTCTTAGTTCAGTGTCACCGGCTCTTAAATTATCATCCTACATGCAAATTAGCATTATAAATTTTTTATTCATATCCGGGGTGATGCAAGGTCCAGTTTCGCTAACTTTTAAACTATTACCAAAGATAAAAACTATTATTTCTAATTTTTTATCAATATCCGCAATGAAGCAAGGTACACTGTCGATAGCTATTACTCTAAAACCCTATTTACCGTCATAACTAAGTTTTTATCAATTTTCGCGATGACGCAAGATCCAGTGTCGCTGGCTCTTAAACTATCACCCTAAATGCAAACTATCATTCTTGATTTTTTATCAATATTCGTGGTCCAGTTTCACTAGCTCTCAAACTATGATCCTACATGAAAACTATCATTCCTAATTTTTTTTATCCATATCCGCGAACAAGCAAGGTCCAGTGTCGATAGCTCTTAGACTTGTACAGTACAAGTAAACTATCATTCCTAAATATTTTATCAATATTCGCGATGACCCAAAGTCTAGTATCGCTAACTCTCAAAATATCACCCTTAATACAAACTATTATTCCTATTTTTTTTTATAAATAACCCCGATAACGCAAAGTCCAGTTTACATGATTCTTAGACAAATACCCGACATAAAAAATGCAAATCATTAATTTTTGATCAATATCACCGATGAAGCAAGGTCCAGTGTCGATGGTTTTATGACTAATACCCTACATAAAAAACATCATTTATCAATTTTTAATCAATATCCGTGATGATGCAAGGTCTAGTGTCGCTGACTCTTAAACTATCACCCTCAATGCAAAACATTATTTCTATTTTGTTATAAATATCCCCAATGACGCAAGGTCCAGTGTCAGTAGCTCTTAGACTAGTACCCTACAATTAAACTATCATTCTTACATTTTTGTATCAATATCCGCGATGACGCAAGATCCAGTGTCGCTGGCTCTTAAAAAATCACTTTAAATGCGAACTATCATTCTCAGTTTTTTTATTAATATCCGCGATGACGCAAGGTCGAGTGTCGTCAGCTCTTAAACTATTAACCTGAATGCAAACTATTACACCTAATTTTTTAATTATATCCGCGATGGTGCGAGATCCAGTGTCAATGTCTTTTAGACGAATTCATAAAATAAAAGCTGTAATTTGAAATTTTGCCATAAATATCCGCAATGGCGCAAGGTCTAGTGTCGCTGGCTGTTAAACTATCACCTAACATGCAAATTATCACTTCTAATTTTTTCATAAATATTCGCGATGACGCCAGGTCCAGTTTCACTGGCTCTCAAACTATTACCCTGCATGCAAACTATCACTCCTGATTTTTGTATCCATTTCCTTAAAGACGCTACGTCCAGTGTCGATAGTTCTTAGACTAGTAACCCACAATTAAACGATCATTTCTAAATTTTTTATCAATATCCGCGATGACGCAAGGTCTAGTGTCGCTGGCTCTTGAACTATCACCTTAAATTCAAATTATGATTCTACTTTTTGTATCAATATCCGCGATGACACAAGGTCTAGTATCGCTGGCTCTTAAACTATCATTCTACATGCAAATTATTAATCTTAAATTAGTTATCAAAATCAGCGATGACGCAAGGTCCAGTTTTGCTAGCTATTGAACAATTACCCTGAATGCAAACTATAATTTAAATTTTCTTATCTATATCTGCGAGGACGCAAGTTCCAGTATCGATAGCTAATAGACTATTAATCTACAAGTAAACTATCATTCCTAGATTTTTCGTTAATATCGGCGATGACGCAAAGTCTAGTGTCGCTGGCTCTTAAACCATCAACCTAAGGGAAAATATTATTTATAATTTTCACATAAATATCGGCGATTACAGAAGGTCCAGTACCACTGCCTCTTAAACTATGGCCCTAAATGCAAATTACCATTCCTAATTTTTTTATCAATGTCGACGATGACGCAAGGTCCAGTTTCGCTAGGTCTTCAACTTTTACCGTAAATGCAAACTATTATTCCTCATTTATATGAATATGCGCGATGACGCGAGGTCTAGTGTCGCTGACTTTTAAACTATAACCCTAAGTAGAAACTACGAGTATCATTCCTAATTTTTGTATCAATGTCTGCTATCGCGCAAGGTTTTGTCTCGCTCGCTCTTAGAATCTGAGAAACGTTAGGTCCCTGACAATAATAAATTCCCTGACCCAGACGAAAAGAAAACATAAAAGATTCCAGATATTTTTTTGTCCAACTATAAAAGCAGGAAGAACCTTTAGATCAAGCTTTTCCATAGATGCCTTTAGAAGTTACCTAGATATTATCTTCATTTCGCTGATCAAACTGAAGTATGTAACGAGTAGTCTAGAAAACATTTGACATCGGGCCAAAGTGATCACCTCGTGTTTGCGGTAAAAATTCTAAAAATAAATGAGTAATAATTCATCTAGGAAGTAGAAACTCTGTAGAATCATTCATCGCTAGTTCCATACAATTTCACCACCCGGAAAAAAATTATCCTAAACAAAACTGAAATCCTTATTCCTTTCTGTGACGCTGGATTATTACACAATTTTCTGTCATTTCCTGAAATATCTATTTCATTTAATATCTGATTATTCGCTCTCGGAAATCTGGATTCTCGTTTTAAAACGCTTGAAAATGCAGTAGCACCGAGAAGGGTAGTTGTTATAAGCACTTCGTCAGTCAATGGCTGTCAATAAATTTTAAACGATCCATTTGAATCGAATTGGTTAATTAGTTGAGTGCACTCAATGGCAACAACAATGGTCAATGGAGCGTGTTTATGTGTCTAAGGAGGAGTCTCACGGTGCTCGACCCTGTTTTCTGAACCCGATTAGTATACAGAGCAGACTATATATGTATATATTGTATACAAAAGCTTCTCTAAATGTAAATTCGAGCGTTAAATCTGCGAGAGGAGGTCTCCTCGACAAAACCTATGTGTATGTGTGTGTGTGTATCTCTCTGTGTGTGTGTTTGAATGGGTATATGACCGTGTGGAAATATGAATTTATATGCCTAGCCAGGATATAGACCGTTTGACGATCCATGTAAACTACTCACCCAACCTAGTGAAAAAGAAACTGCAAAAAGGTTTGATAGATTGCAACAAAAATAGCAGGAAATAAAATTTATTTAGGGCCTATACCTTCATTACGTAACGGAACACAGGCCGTCTATATAAAACCATAGAAGATATCTCTGCGCCCTCCCTCTTACTCTCCATAATTTTCAATTTTCAGAATTTTATTTGCTGGTTATTGGTAGTAAAATGGGAAAACGCTGTTCCTACATAAATTGATTCTACAAAAAATATACTTTACACTACCTATACTGATTATAATGTTCCTACACTAAATATTTTCCACATGAAATATTTCCTACACAGAATTTAATATTTTATATTAATTTAATTTTTTTCCACAGAAAATACTTTTTACACTGAATATTGTCCATACAAAATTTAAATAGTTATATTTTATTATGAAGATATTCTAAAAATATTGTACACAAAATTGTGCACTGTTGTACTTTCCAAATGCTGGCATTGGTATGATATCTCAAATGTATTGGAATTTTATAATACAAGTCCAGTAACCAAAACTTTTGTTAATATATTGTATATAATGCCCGTAACATAGAATTCAAGGAAGTATTTGAATTCACAGAATTTTCAAAATTCATATAACGACCAGAAATCACGGATTTCATGAAATTAGCGGAATTCACGTAATTCATTGAATTTACATAATTCGGAAAATTTAAAGAATTCATGGAATTTATGGAGTTTACGGAATTCACAGGCAATTCAACGAGTCAATAGAATTAATCGAATTCGTGAAATTCACAGATTTCAAAAAATTTAAGGAATTCATGGAAATGGTGGAATTCACGGAATTCATGAAATACACGGAATTCGTAGAATTTGTGGAATTCGTGTAATTCATGAAATCTATGAAATTAATGAAATTCATGGAATTTATGGAATTTACGAAAATCATCAATTTCAATGAGTTAATAAAATTCAAGGAAATCATCAAATTCAATGAGTTAATTGAATTCAATAAAATTACGGAATTCACGTAATCTATAGAATTCATGTAATTTCCCGAATTTCGTGAATTAATTGAATTCCTAAAATTCCGTAAATTCCTCACATTAATTCTGCGGATTTCCTTGATTCCTCGAATTCCGTGAATTCTTAAATTCAATAAATTCCATAATTACTGTCAATTTTGCGAATTCCGTGATTATTATGAATTCTGTGAATTCAAACTTTTCCGTGAATTATATCATATCCGTGAATTCCATTCATTCCATAAATTTCGTGAAATCTGTGACTTCCGTCATTTCAACGAATTCCTGGAATTCGGCATATTTCTTTAATTCAATAAATTGCTTGAATTCCATCAATTCCGTGATTTCCATCAATTCCTTGAATTCCGCGTATTCTGCGTTTTCCGTGAATTTGATGAATTCCGTAAATTCCTTGAATGCCGTGAAGTCCACCAATTTCGCAAATTCTATCAATTTCACGAATTTCTTCATTTTCATGAATTTCGTGAATTCCGCGGATTTCATGAATTCTGGCAATTCCGTGGATATCATGAATTCAATGAATTCCAAAAGTATCTTGAATCAAGAGAATTCCGGAAATTCTTTGAATTCCATTAATTCTGTGATTTTCTTGTACGATTTTCTTGTACGCTTGTATTACAGAAGTATTGTAGAAGTATTGTAGTTATTGTAGAAATATATTCTACACACCATATTCGAAAAATTCAAGAAAATATTTTCTTACTTACTAATTATTTTTATACGATGAACGACAAGTTTTCAAGTATATTCTGAATAATTTAAAAATGTTTAAACAATTGTTACTTGTCGAAACAATTTGTTTTACCTCTAAAACGTGAAAAGTTATTATTTTTCAAGTTTAGTAATACATTTGATAAATTTAAAGAATAAATAATATTTATTTTCAACCTATTTCATAATTATTTAAAATTTTTTCATCTTTTCAAGCAATTTTTCTTTTCATTCGTGAAAAGTTATTATTTTTTTTTAACTAATTACACAATTAACAAATGTTGATAGGAATATATTTTTTAACGATATTTGGCCAATATTAAACAAATTTAATTTGCTCAAGGAATTTTTTCTTCCGTAAATCTTCAACAGTAATTACTTTGTGAAATCGGTAGCGCATTTAATAAATTTTCAGAGTAATATTTCGTGTGAAAAACAGTTAGCAATTATTTAAACAATTAATCATCATTTACTGGCGTCTTAAAAAGAAAGGTGAAGAAAATTCTAGTTGATTTGTATTTCGTAGATAATGCAGCTTATTGATCATTACTGTCTTATTTTAGAACTTAAAACCAATAAAAAATAACCAATTTTTGTAACAATTTTTTGTGTCAACCTTATGGCAGTATTTTTTTCGGATCGGTTTCATTGATAAAATAAAACACTACTTGATAAGAAAATATATAGACCAAGAGATAAAAAGACACTAAAATTTAATACACATTTCCTATTGGAAAAAGAATTTATTGTTAATTGTTTAAATCATTGCAAAGTGTCTGTGAGAAAAAATTTTGGTCTTGTCATTGTTCAACGCCGACATCAGTTTCCGAAAATAATAATTTTTCACAAATTACAGGATAAGAAAATTGTTAAAACAAATGAAATTTGTTTAATGAATTAGTAAATACATTAAACAGAGAAAAATGACTTAGAATATTCGGTAATTGTGTCATTAATCCTAGGCAAATAATAAACTTTATTTTATTTACCGGACAAAAATTGTTCCAATAATTACCAAATTTGTTAAACAAGAACTATTATCTTTAAAATTTATCCACTGTACCATTTATCCCCAAAATAATGACTTTTCTTGTTTAAGAGGTCAAACAAATTGTTTAAACAATTGTACTCGGCAACTTTTCACTTATCAAAGACAAATAGTACATGTTCAAAAGTTTAAAAAATACTGTCTTTCTCATGAAGTTTACATAATCCAACCCAGTGGAAAAGTTTTTCAAAAAAGTACAAAAAAAAGTTTTTATAGAAATCTAAAAATTAATACAATAAATTACAACCGTAATTGCAAAAATTAATTTTTTTTCTATTGTTCCGGCGAATTTCATACTTTTTCGTATTTTACTGTATATTGTTGTATTCTGAGTTCTAATTACTTACTAAAATTCGTGAAAAAAAGTATAACTACAAAAATGTACAAGACAAAAATCAATTTTGTGTTTATTTAGGAAGGATTTTTCATGCTCCTTCAACATTAGCATTCAAGTACCAGTATTTTAATCTTGTAATACTCTTAACGCAAAATCTTTTTGAAACGGAATAAAACGTTCTTTCAAATACAAATGGAAAATCTTTAAAATTTACTTATTTATTTTTAACAAAAAAATTTCTCCTGTACTATAAAATTTGACTTTTCAACAAAATACTTCGATTTTGAACACTCTTGATAATTTTTCTAACGGAACAGATAAATTCCAAACAAAAAAGTGTCATAGTTTATATTTCAATCAAAAAAGATCAAATTTATACAAAAATGAAAATGAAGTTTAAAACAAAAGCACGAAATTTTAACAAATAAAGATCTTTCATTTAAGAAAGAAATAAAATATAATCTAAAATGTTGATTTTTCAAACCAAATTACAAAATTTCTATCAAACAAATTTAAATTTTAAACCAAAATATAACTTTTTAGTAAAAAAATTAATTTTTCACGAAACTGATGTATTTTCACCCAACAAATATCAAATTTCAAACCCAAAAATTACTTCTTTACTAAAAAAGGAGAAATTTAAATTTTAAAATATCAATCTTAAAAAAATTACATTTTTAGTTTAAACATTAATTTTAAACATAAAAAAGGCTTTTCGGCAAAACAGTAAAATTTTTAAACAAAAACGTAAGCTTTGACAAAAAAGTAATTTCTTAAGAATGTATCATTTGAATTTTACCTAAGTAGGTGAATTATAAATTAAAATTTTTTTTTTCAAAAATAGTTAAAATTTTAACCAAATATACGAATTTTCAAAAGTTTAAAAAAATTACAATTCTACTACGTAGCTGGAATTTTTTTATCCAAAACATAAAATTTAAAAAATTTAATTGAGTGTTCGGTTAAAAAAGTTTCAGTTGACTCTTCACCATCAAAATGTCAATTTTTAAACTAGAAGTAAGTTTCTACGAAAAAAATGTTATTTTAAATTCAAGATTTCAGTTTATTTTTTAACAACAAAAAATCAGTTTCAAAAAAAAAGTAAATTTTATAGGAAATACCTGAATTTTCAACAAAAGAGAATTTCAACTAAAAAGTATGACTTATTAACAAAATATTTTAGTTTTGAACCAAACCATTCATTTTTGTGCAAAAAAGATAAAGTTTCTCTCAAAACAGATGATCTTTTAGTTACAAAAAAATTGCAACAAAAAGTTGAATTTTCATCAAAAAAAGATTTCAATTTTATTTTCAACGCCAAGATACTAAATTTGAAAAAAAAAAGAATTTTTTATGAGATAGTTAAATTTTCTAGGAAAAAACAGAATATTTAACTTTTTTAAATGAAAAATTGAATTTTTATAATTTCTTCTAAAGCAGATGAAATATTAAATATTAAATATTAAAATATTAAATTTAAACAAAACAATCATTTTTTATGAAATAGTTAAATTTTCAACAAAAAACCCGAACTTTCAACCAAAAGGTATGACTTTTTAATAAAATACTTTAGTTTTAAACCAAACATTTGCATTTTCATTCCAGAAAAATAAAATTTTTTAAAAAGCAGATGAATTTTTTAATGAAAATTTTTTTAAAATACAAAAAAAGTTGATTTTTCATCCAGAAAGGATTTCAATTCTGTTTTCAACAACAAAGTATTAAATTTAAATGAACAAAATTTTTCTACAAAATAGTTAAATTTTCAACGAAGAAGCAGAACTTTAAACCAAAAACTATGACTTTTTAACTGAATATTTTAGTTTTTAAACAAAAAGTTGCTTTTATATACAAGAAAGATGGCACTTTTTCTAAAATAGGTGAACAAAGAAAAAAAACTGAAAGAAAATAGTATACTTTAATCCAAAAAAGATTCCAGTCCACTTTATAACCCTAATATAATAATTGTAATCAATGGTTAATTTTATGCTACCTTGACGAATTTTTAACCAAAAAGTGTGGAATTTTTCAACAAGATTGTTAAGCTGACAAACTAACAGTTGCATTTTTTTCCAAGAAACATGAAAATTATACTAAAACAGATGAATTTTCTTATTAAAAAGATTAATTTTATAAAAAAAAATTTTAATTTTTATCAAAAAAGATTTCAATTGATTTCTCAACACAAAAATATAAATTTCAAAAAAAAAAGTAAATTTTCTAGGAAATAGTTACATTTTCAGCAAAATAATAGGATTTTTTCCAAGAAAGATGCAATGTTTAAACTGAAGAAGATGAAATCATAAATAAAGAAGACAAATTTTCGAAAAAAACTGTTTTCATAAAAAAGGATTCCAGTTGACTTATTAAAAACGAACAATGAATTTTTAACAAAAGTTTTTAACGAAACAGTTGAATTTGCAATCAAAAAGGATATATTTTTAAGAACTAACTGTCTACGAAAGAGCATAACAACTATTTACGATATTCTTACGACATCTTTACGACAACTTTACGACATTCTATGTCCATGTCATTTTGGTGCCTTTGTGATATCGTGAAGACATCGTCAGATCATACGACTCATTTACGATATCGGAAAGACACCTTAACGACATGGACATAAGATGTCGTAAAGTTGTCGTAAAGATGTCGTAAAGACGTCGCCAAATTTTTTGTTTAATAGGCTTTTTCAGACCTGGGTGGACCATTATTAGAATATTGCATTAAAATAATTTCAAATCAAGAATTGTAAATGATAGCAATTACAATAAAAAGCTTTCATTTTTTAACTTTAGAGAAAAGAAGCTTTTTTTATCATAAGGATCATTCGCACATACTAATTATAAATCATCTTATTCTCAAAATAAAATTTTAAATATTTGTTATACTAAGACAGAAAATAACAAGTTTTCGACTACAAACCTTTAAATTCCTGTACATTTTAAAAGTTCTGATTTATATGAATTCTTGCCTGAAATGAAAATTACTTTACTACTTTAATTTTGTTTTAGGTTTTTGTAAAAATGGTTTCAGCTTTCTGCAACTTTTTCTTAAGGTAAAAATGTTGCCTGACTTAAATTTCTGCTTTACCTATGATTTATTATAAATACAAAAGTTCCTGGAAAACATGTAATATTTTGTTTTTAATTTGTCTTTATAATGTCGACCACCGAATTTCATTTTTTTTAATATTGTGGTTTACGTAAGGCCTAGAATGATTTTAAACAAAATAGAGAAAATTATTTAATGAAAGGTGCTTTTTACTTTTAAATATTTTCGAGAAAAAAACTCAGAAATACTTTTCGAATTTTATTTTGTTGCTCTTATTTTTTTATTTGTTTTTTTTACATTTTTGGATATCCGTATAAAAAAAATTTCCTCCAGGGCTGATGACACTGCCCGTTTTGCTAACATTGATCAATAGTGCACTTTCAATCTGATTTGCTCTTCGATTTTACGTTAATCTGATTCGCAAATTCCCTTCTCTGGGGATGAGCTTCAAATGAGAATTTTTTCAAATTTCAATAAAAATTGCATTAAAACTGCTTTAAATCTCTAATGATCGCAAAACTCCATCTGAGAAAAAAGAAAATTTCAGGGCTTGGATTCATGCCATATTTAATGCTAATTGACACCGTTTTTAAGTGATGCCACTATTTTGAAAAAATTTCCATTAAAGCCATTATTTTAAATCTCGCTTTAAAATATTTTCAAACTACAATTTTCAAGTAAAATAACACGCCTACATTCATAAATGTCCTACAATTTACACCTGAAAAAACTCAAAAATTTGGCCCAAAAATAAAAAAGTTGATGATATCATGTGCTTGGAATATTAAACGCTTGTGCTTGTAGGAATAATTTTTTTTGGTAGTTGTGGTAAAAATCAAATCTAAAAAAAAAATCGATTTTTCATGATTTTACAAATCAAGATAATATTACCATAAATGTAACCTTGAAAAAAGAAATTATTTTAAATTTAAATAATGTTAAAACTTTACGAAAAAAAATTAAGTTCAACAATGTTTTTTTTAAATTACATTTTTTCTTACTCTGTAAATCTAACTTAGTAAAATATAATTAAATCAGTACTAAAAATTCGCAGTCGTAAGTCACTATTTTTTTATTTTCTATATCAAAATATAAAAACAAATTGTAATAGTGGGAGAGCTTTAAATGTAAAAAATTTCAAATAAAAATATTGAATTTTTGCTATGAAAAAAATTGTTTAACAACGTAATTAAACTTTTTGAACAAAATGACCAATTTTTAGTTAAGTTGAATGACATACTGCAAACAAAGATTTATTTGCAACAAAGTATACACATTTTTTATCAAAACTAAAATAATTGTAATTTCATTTAAGGAAATTGATTTTCATTCGAAAGACATTTTTTTTTACAAGAAATAAGTTGAATTTAAAAAAAAGACGAATTTTATCCCAAGGGATAAATCTTCAACAACAAAATTTAATTTTTAATCTACAATAGTTGAATTCATCCAAAAAAGAAATTTTTCAAATCTAAAATAAATTTTGAGAAAAATAGTTTGAGTCTCCAAGAATAACTAAATGGTAAATGAAATTTCTAAATTTTAAACCAGAAAATGAGAATTTTCAATAAAAAAGTGTATTCTAAACCAAATAGTTGAACTCTGAATCAGAAAAGATAAACTTCAAACATAAATACCATATTTCATATTTCAAACTACAAAAAAAAATTATTTTGATTTAAAAAAGTGAAATAAAAAAAAGCAGACTTAATTGTAACAAAACTGTGAATTCTGAAAAAGAAAATTAATTTTTTTACCCCACATTTGTATTTTAACTAAAAAAATTAGTTTTTAAATCCCAAGGAAATTTTTTCTCAAGAAAGGTTAAATTTTCAAGCTAAATATCACGTTTTTTTTAACGCAAACATAGGAATTTTCAACAAAAACGTTACTTTGTTACCAAAATATCATAGTTGATACTTAAAACCAGAAAAAAAATTAATTTAAAAACACTTGAATTAAAAAAAAAGGATTAATTTTGAGAAAAAAAAATTGTGTCCTTAAACAAAGCAGTTTAATTTTGAATCAAATATTTGCATTTTTAACTAAAAATATGAGCTTTTAAAACAGGAAATGAATTTTTCATACGAAAAAGTTAATCTTTCAAGCTCAAAACTTGAATTTTCAACATAAAAAAATGATTTAAAAAAAAGAGTTAATTTAATTAAATAGATGATTTTTTTGAAAAATAATTGAGCTTTTAACAAAACAACTGCAATTTTTAACGAAAAAGGATGTGTTTTCATTAAATTTTCAAGAAAAAAATTTTATTTTCAACAAAATGATAAAATCTTGAAATAAAACAGATAAACTGTTAAAAAAATAAATAACAGTCAATATTTTAACCAAAAAGAATTTGGTTTCAAGCATAAGCAGTTGGATTTTCTCATTGATCTTGAATTTTATTTTAATACTTTATAGACAGGAGAATAATGCTTTTGATAAACATTAGAGTTTTTCTTTTTAATACGGATGACACAAAGTACTTTAAATAATAATTACTGAATAAATCAGTATATTTAATAAAATTGTTAATTAGTGAATATGAACACAGCAAGTTTTTTGAAAATTATTGAATTCGTATAAATTTGTTCTTTGTTTTTTCTTGATGAAACATAATAAAACAAAAAGTAATATGCATACTATCTAATCAAATTTGGAAGTTATTATCTATCTAAATATAAATCATTATTATAAATTAGTTTCATTTTCATAAATTATATAAATGATTGTATGTTATGCTTGTGTAATGTGGTTTTCATTTGATATTAAAAAAGGCTTATTTTCTCTTGTATGTTTCTATGTATAGGAAAAGTAATTATTTTAATTAATTGAAAAAGTTGGCTATTTTTCGGAAGATGTTTCTTTAAGAAAAAAATAGCTTTTCGAACATCAAAGAAGGTATCCTGTGATAAGAAAATAAGATTTTTGCTGCTAATAATAATTGTTATTGCTATATAAGAAGTCTTATTCAAGCGAAACTTCACATTTTCTAAAAAAATAAACTTTATTATTAATTGCAAATAAATTTCCTTTGTCCGCAGGGGTTAGTAAAACGGCCAATAAAACTTTCTTAAAAATTTTAAAAAAATAGCGACTAAGGAGAGCATTCACAAATGAAGCTGCTATAAATGGGTATAGGAATTTAAGGTTCAACAAAAGCATTGTCAGTGTGATTGATTTCACCAATTCTTCAATGTCAAATGCTCAAACTCAACAGGAACTTGCAGCAGAAATAAAAAAAATCTGGACCGACACTTCCATTAAATGTATGCTCGATTTTCATAATTATATTTATAATATAATATTTATTTATTTATAATATTGCGGATCTAAGAATTCTCTCTTCTAGAAAATTAGAGAGCAGTTTCAATAGCCAGGTCTTTGACAACGAGATCTTGTCTATTAAAAAATTATAACAGATGTTCAGCATCACAACTTTGAAGACCCCTCTTTTGTAGGCTGCCTCGAAGATCACCTCTATCATTTTTAAATCAATCAATAAGAAGTTTAAAGTTGAAAGGAAATACGCATGACGATGATTTGCAAAATCGATTTGAAAGGGTGGAAGAAAAAAGTAAAGAAAGCTCAGAAAACCCTAGCCAATGTCATTACAAAGAAAAATATAGTTCTGATTGCTCAACTTGGAGCATGATAACATAAAGTTATTAGACATAAACGACGAGATAGAAATCTGGAAATTTTCATTACAAGCCATCCTGCTAAATCTAAATAATATCTAATAACACTCTAAAATTAATTTTTAATACTCTAAGCTTGATGTGGTGAATGTTTTCTGAACTGGGTATAGGATTGTCAAAAGGCCTAGATCAGTACTTGTTCCATTTACGAGCAGAGCAGTTAGTGAGTAGATATAGTCAGTCAAAATATCTTTTGGGTTTCTTAAGGCTATTTAGATTGGCTCAACTTGCAAAGATTCTGTGGTGCATCTCAACTACATTCATTTAGCTGAGACTTACTCTTTCTAAAAAGAAATTCAGGCTAAGCTTCATCAGTTAAATGTACCAACAAAGGACGTATGGATTTGCAATGACGTTATTGGACTTCACAATGATTTCACTCATTGAGAAACTTGGTACAAAATGTAAATCTGAATAGCAGAATTGCTTGTAATAAAGCTAGGTATTCAAACATAACTTCACCTCAAGACCTCTGGAATAGATTTCGTAGATGGGGTCTTATCAATCCTAAAAATACCTCAATGTTAACTTTAGCTACTTCAGACGAATTAAAATCCTATTTTAATTCAGTATCGAAAGTTTTTACAAATTATCATCAAATTTCTTATTCTGAATCTTATCTTTTGGGAAATAATATCACTTCCCTGTTTAGCTTTTCTAAATTGAAGCCTTTTGATGTGTGTAAGACAACTTAATGATGCGAAAGCGACTGTGAAGGTGCAGATGGGCTTCCAATTGGTTAGTTTGAAAAGGGTAATCAGATGTTAATTTCCCACCACACTGATTCACTCAACATATCTCTTACATCCTCTACTTTCTATAAAACCTGGAAGAAAACAATTAAGCGGCCAATACCTAAAATAAAAAATTCAGTTTTTCGAAGAGATTATAGACCTATCCATTTAGTAATTGCTTTAACTAAAATTCTTAAGAAATTTTATGCAAACAGTTTGTTAATTTTCTCGAGAGTAATAATCATCTTGGTGTATGCCAACTGTGCTTTAAAAAAAGGTCATAGTGCTCAGACGGCATTATCCAAAATATCATCTAACATTAAACCAGGTACTGATTTTTGTAAAATAACCTTATTGGCACTCTTCATCTTTAGCAAAATCTTTGACTGAGTGGAACATGTCATCCTTCTTTGTAATTTAAAAGAAATTAGTTGCTTCGATGCAGCCCTATCTTGCTTAAGTTTTTGTCTTTCAAATAGACAATAAGCTGTTATAAATCCTGACAACAATGAAAGATCGAATTGACTTCCAATAAATTCAGAAGCGCTTGAAAGATTTTTACTGAGATCCTTATAATTTTTAATTTTCCTAATTGATCTTAAACTTTTGATGCATGTAGTACAATATATTATAAATTCTAATGATCTCCAAGCTTATATTAATTTCTTTTCTTCTGAAATATTTGGGTATGGAAGAGAAAACCATCTTGATTATCTCATGGATAAATGACAAAAAGTTGAAGATGAACGCATCTGAAATAATAAAAAAAACTGATCCTAGGCAAAGCTATTTTTCTAAACAATATTGATCTTAATTCTCTCCCACCACTAATGCTAAATCACACATTAATACAATATAGTATCTCTGCTCGTCGTCTGGAGGTTATTTCAATTCCTACTTTAAATTGAAAACAACGTCTATACTGTATTGTTATTTGTTAATAAAATAAATATAAGATTATATCATCTGTAAGTAAATAGAATACTTCTGGACTGGTTTACTTTGAATCAAATTAATTTTTGCTTTAATCTAATCTAATCTAATCTTTACATTTCTGGATTATCGTTGCTTAATGTTTGATGATATTGAAATTGAGCAAGATGTTTTGTTACAATGAGTGCTTAATGTTTGCGTGCGTTTTAATTTGGATCTACTTACTTCCCTAATTTGTACTTTTATTAAATTTGAAATTCAAAGTTATCGCCAAAGATTTAGTCAATCTACTTCATTATACATAAAATTTTTCAAACAATTCATGAGCTTCGAATCCTCCTCTAATTTAAAATTAACCTATTCGTTACGTCATTGATTATCTGTTTAAGATTGTGCTCACGAGGGTTAAAACTCAATTGATATAAATATACCTGACATATTCAAATATTGATTAGTACCACTAAATAAAAAATTTGGCGATAGGATTTTTTTTTCTATACTTTGAAAAAATGTGAATCCCTAATAATCAGGTTTTTACCCTAGTCGTTTTTCTAAATTCTATTGGTAAGCTTTTCAAAATTATGTCTTTAAAACAAATACCAAGTAACCATTTTAGGTACCCATTTGTAGTGTCATTAACATTAATGCGTTTAATTTTATAAACAAAAACTTATATTTGATTGCTTTTAATAGAATTTTTTGAGGTAGGATCACAACATTTAATCTTTTATATTAGCTTTAAAAGCATGTCTTAAAAAAATCAAATGACACAGTTATAATTTTACCCTTTAGGAATTATAACATTTTAAGGTTGTCTGTCTGTCTGTAGTTTGTAGTCTGTGTTCTGTTGGCACGATAACTTTCGAAAAATTAATCAGATTGGATTCTGCTTGGGCACACTTTTTAAAGGCCTAAAAAGAAAGAACAAGTTCGTAAACCAGCTATTTTGGATCAAAATTCAAAAAGTGAGCGCGTTTTGAAAATTTTTGAAACCACATTTTTTTTAAATATAAAAATTCTATGGACAGTTGTTCATTATACTCAGAAACCCAAACAATTCATTTTCATGACTTTTTTCTATCAAAAGAATATTACCAGAGTTTAAGCATTTTCAAAATCCAAAAAACAAACTAAAATGAAAATTTTCAGCGAAACAACATATAATATGAAAAAAAGTCAAAAAAGGAAAAACGCCTATTTTTGAAAGACCTATAAGATGATCATAATTACTTTTTTAATTTGGTCAAAAAGTTGAAAATTCAAAATTTGATCATAACAAAAATTTTTGAAACCACATTTTTTCAAGATTCTAAAATTCTATGTAAGTTTGTTTATAGTACTCAGAAACTCAAACAATTCATTTGCAAAACTTTTGGCTATAAAAATAAAATTATCAGAATTAGAGCATTTTCAAAATCCAACAAAATAAATTAAAATGTACATTTTAAGCCAAACAACGGATGATATAAAAAAAAGTCAAGGTAAGAAAAATGTTTCTTTTTAAAAGCCTCACAAGATTATGATAAAAAAATTTTGAATTCAGTCGAAGTGTTAAAAATTCCAAATTTGATTGTACCAAAAATAATGAAAAATCCAAAAATTCCATTTTATGGTCAGACTATGCAAAATACGAAAAAAATAATAAAGCTAAAACTGCGCGCCCTAAAAACCACTACAAATTTATAATGAATCACTTTTCGATAGGACGCGTAGTTTTTGTTTTTAGTCGTAAAAAACAACATCAAAAATAAAATAATAAAACGTTTTTGGACTAGCGACACAAGCTACGAAAAAATGAGACAAAGCTTGTGCATCCAAAAAAGAGCTACACTTTTTGACAGAACACGCAGTTTTTTCTTTAGTCTTAAAAAATAACATAAAAAATGAAAATATTGAATTTTTTTAAAGAAAAAAAATGATACAAAATATGAACTAAGATTAACAGACAAAAGTTGTTCGCCAGAAAAGATCTATTCATGAATTTTAATTTTTGGTTACAAAATTAGATGCAGTTGAATTTCATGATCTTTTTCCTAACCAGTGTTTTTTGAAAATGAGGAACAACTTTACTTATGTTGGAATTATCGAGCCATCACCCGAAATGCGAGTACCTTACTGGATGCATAAAGTGGAATGGCATATCACGCTTGATGCCCTTTTTATACGAATAGCAAAACGTCATTTTAGTGTCATTTTACTGCTGTCTATAGTTCACCTATACGTCACAATGGGTCAGCGTAACGAAACTTATATTTTCAGTTACATTCATTCTCGTTTTACTATTGCCAAATAAAAAAAGTTCCTGAGGTCAAATTTCGAAAATAGAAAGTTATTTCTTTTTATAATTGCCGTTATAATAAACCAATCTTATTCTTTTAAAGGCATGTGATACTTCGTCGTGTGGTCAATCGGGTACAGTGCCCTTGGCTTTTTTCATAAAAATTAAAACATTTTAAAACTGAATTCGGAGATACTATAAAATATCACAACAGAGTCCTCTGACTCTTTTTTTCTGAGATTATATCAAAAAAATGTATTGTGCTGAATGAAAATGTTATGCATGTGTACTGTTTTAAGGTTAGGATCGTTCTTCAGCTCTCTGTCAATCCGATAATGTAGGTCTCTGTCGTACCGATTTTGTCGGTAACACTCAAGAATAATTATGTCAGATAATCGTAACACACATAAGCTCAAAATACACACAAACACACACACACATACACATCTTCATCAATATTAATTTTGTTTTTAATTAACCTACAAAAAAGCATGCTCGATATCATTCCCTAGATTTCGAAGACAAAATGTTTATTATTGTAGGAAAAAACTTGGAGGAATCTAACACTGATAAAATGGATACTAATTCCTAAGCGTCACACAAATCAATAAAATTTAGCAAAAGTGAACAATTTTGAATCAAGCAACAAAAAAAGTTTGCGGGCACGCTTGTTACGATGTTCGATATCATTTCTTAAATTTTTAGGACAAAATATTGAATAATCTAGGATGAAAGTTGGGGGAACTTAAAAATGGTGAATCGATAATTTTCTAAGTATCACATGGTCTTAAAGATGAAATTCGATTGTGAATTCTAAAATTACGTCACACTCGGTCGGCAACGTCGAAATCTATAAGTTTTTTCCACTTGGTGGAAACAAAACTATTGTTTAGACAAGCTTTTGACTGAAATTAATTAATTTTGGCAAAAGTGAGTCAAAAATCGTGATACAGATTTTATTTTTAAATAAAAAGAGCTTTCTTTCATTAATGTAGGTAATTTGAAAAGTGTGCGATTACTCAATCAATAACAAAAAATTATAATTTCCCGTAAGTGAAGTTATAAACTCAATTGCTAGCAACTCATCTCATAAGGATTTCCGATAAGAAGTGATTTTAAGTAGTTTCATAAAATTTTTGAGAAGCTCAAGAAGTTTTGAAATTTGTGAACACTGTAATGTTTTTTTAAGAATTTGAAGGCATTTCAATAGAAAGCTGAAAGATTGAACAACTTTCAAGACATTTTCAAGATTGTTTAAAGAATCTAAATATGTGTATGGCTTCGCAAGATCATTTATTAGATTTTAATACAGTTTAACGGATTTTAAATAGTTCGAAGCAAGTTGTTGACAATGAATTTTTTTTTAAATTCAATGAACTTGAAGATATTTCCAGGAATTTGAAACATTTGAAAGATTGTAGGTATTGTCAAGAGATTTAAAGTAATTAAATTTTTTTTAAGGGTTTGAATTTTAGTAACTTTCAAGAAACTGCAAAAGATTTGAAATGTAATGTAATGCAATTCATGCACACATTTTAAAAGATATACAAAGTAGTTACATAAAATTGAGATTGATGTTCCAACGTAATTATCTATGACTAATTGTGGGTCCGGATGCAATAAGGGCACATAAAATTTTTTCGTGCGAAAACGAAGTCCCCTGGAGGCTTTAGAAAAAATTTTCGAATTTTAATTTT
>NC_046663.1:16825689-16856603 GCF_010883055.1 Belonocnema kinseyi | reverse complement strand
TTTGAAAATTAAAATTCGAAAATTTTTTCTAAAGCCTCCAGGGGACTTCGTTTTCGCACGAAAAAATTTTATGTGCCCTTATTGCACCCGGACCCACAATTATCTTATCTTAATATAAACTAGTTGGTGAATTGACAAGCTTTTGCATTAGTGGGAGCCTTTTTTAATTTTGGATGCTTCTGTTACGCTGAAAAATTCTCCTGAGTTTATTTTTAATTTTTAAACATATTTTAATATTGCTGGGAAAAAGTGGATTATACAGTTTTACTTTTTTGACAGGTATCTTCAATCTAACTTCTTCGCTGACAATTTCAGTAAGCTCATTTACTTTATCATCCATACGCTCCCTAGGTTTAATATAAAAATTGAAGTTTATGTTTTGATCTATTTCTTTTCTAAAGCTATCCCAATTAGCATTTCAGTAATCATATATTTTTTGAGCAGGTACTAAACTTGTTTTCGTATTAATAGCAATTAAAACAGGGTTGTGATCTGAATTAAGAATTTGCAAAGATGTGGGTCTAAAATGTTTTATGTTTTTGAATAAAAATAAATCGAGTATAGTGGGTCTACTAATTTTGGAAAAGTGAGTATGAAGTTCTGGAGCAGAAATTGTAACAACCTGATCAATACATGTAGTGATTAGCGTCTTACCACTTGCATTATTTGTAAAACAATTTCAATTGTCATTTCTTGCTTTTGGGTCACCCACAAATAAAATTTTGAAATATAAATGAAATATTGTTGTTAGGACACTTTTACAAATTGTGCTCTTAGGAGGAGCGTATAATTAAATACAAACAACTTCTCTATGACCACATTCAATTTCCATATTGACAGCTTCTATTTTAACCAGTTTGGGCTTTTTAATTAAATCTGGTTTAATTCTATTGTTGATTAGGAGACCTATACCGATGTCTAATTCTAGATCCCTAATTACGCTTTTTGGTTAACAAATTTTGAATTAAATAGAATTAGCGTTCCACGTTAAAAGCTTAACATTTTGATTCGGAAGTTGCATTACTTAAGCAAGGTCATAACTCTCTTAATAATACAACTTGGTCTAGTGACGCCATTGTTGGTACTTTTCATTTTAGTGAAGTAGACCTAGCAATTTTGAGTATTTTACCTACATTTAAGTTGCCTAAGAAATATTTGACATCCTTTACCACATCACCTATGGAAAAAAGGCTCATTAACCTTCGACTTTTCTTCATAGTTTTAACCCTCATTAGATCCTCTCTTGACGACGTTGCTGTATAATGATTAATTTGGGTTTCCACTACTTTCCCTAGACTGGGAGGTCTTGTAGACTTTGAAATCCTTTTGCAAAAAAGTTGAGCTTTGGAAAACAGGTGCTTGTCCACTTGGAGGCCCCTTTTCTCTAGTTGTACTTGTAATAACCCTTGCCAAATTAGCACACTTTCTGTAGCTGGCTACGTGGTTTCCACTGCAGTTGACTCATTTGATTTCGTCTTTTTCTTTGTCGCAGTCTTTAACCATGTTATCATCAAACACTTTACACATTTTTGCTTCTCAAAGAATTTTTTAACCACGTGATCAAAGTTTTGACATTAGTTACAATGAGTTACGGCGGTCCGGCTTCGTACTTTTTCCATCTAGAAACATAGTAGCAAATTCTTCGATGTTTAACAACGTCCTTGATTTTTGTGTCAGAGATAAATTATACGGTAAATACTGGAAGTTTAACTTCGCTTTTCATATCTTCACTTTTGTCAACATGACACACCGGTTCAAAACTTATCACATTTAAATTCTTCTCAGTCAATTCAGCTTTAATATCTTCAGGCATGACGTTAGAGGGAATTCCTTTGACTACCATCTTTGAAGTTTCAAGACTAGGAAGTCTGTGAGTGTGAAATTCGAATCCTAAGACCGTAAATTCACTCAGCATTTACTTGTAATTCTTCTCAGGCTTGGTGTACACAATGATGCGATTTCTTTTCAGCTGAATCTAAATTTCATCATCAAGGGACTTCTTAATTTTTTCCAAGGTTTCTTGAAGATTTTGGACGAAGCTGCACACCACTTTAGGTGGAATTTTTATGGTTGTCGAATGAATTTCAGGAGCGGTATTTTTAGATCCGTCAACTTCATTATTGGTTTTGTTGTCATCCCAGTGGGCACACAATTTTGCGACGTCTTTATGACATCGTTACGGCATTTTTAAGACAACATTACGACATCCTATGTCCATGTCGTTTCGGTGTCTTTGCGATATCCTAAAGACATCGTCAGATCATACGATTTTTTACGCTATCGTAAAGGCACCTTAACGACATGGACATAGGATGTCGTAAAAATGTCGTAAAGATGTCGTAACGACGTCGTAAAGACGTCGCCTAATGTTTTGCCCACTGGGATCGAGAACATTATAAATGTGATCAGATTCAATGCTGATATCAGACGGCTTCAGTCTAGGGTTGGTCGTGAGCTTTTCCTTTGCTGGTATGCTGGAGACCTAATTATTAAGCTTCATGATATTTTCGTGTATAAAGTTCATTTCCGGCTTAAAAAATAGCAGTCTTCGATAATTTTCTTTTACTTTTGTACCTGTCTTTGGAATCGTTTTTGAAGGTTCAAAAATCATAGCTTGAAAGTCGCACACTTTCCAAACTTTCCAAACTGCCAAAAATAATGAAAGAAATGGCTTCTCTATCTGAAAAGCAAAGCAATATCTCATACTAAACATCTTTTCCGTCGTTTGTTTAGCTTAAGATAGTTGTGAAAAAGAATTTCTAGTGACTGTTTACAATTTAAGATATCTTCTCAATTTATAAATCAATTTTTTTTATAAATTAAGAAAACGAAATATGCATGTGACAAGGTGTGAAACTGCCTCTAATAAAAATCCTAATCTTTATTTAAGTTATGTTTTGTCAATGTGGGAAGCAATTTCCTGTTATCGATAGACACACTATGTAATTTTTTTCTGTGTAATAAAATCTTTTTGGTATTTCCTTATTTCTTTATGTAATCCAATGCAATTAAAATGTTAGCAATTTCTCTAAGAAAATAATTTTCAACAAATATCGTCATTAATAAATTACGAAATTGTTAGAAGCAACAATAACTTTTTTTCAATCTTGAATCATTTTTCTTGTACTCATTCATTTAAATAAATTATTGTTTTGTTTAGAGTTAATGTTTTAACAGAAAATGTGACTAGTCTATTTTCAATTTAAAATTGACATTTAGAATTAAAAATGGACCGCTTGCCGTTGAAAATTCAACCTCAACGTTGGGTCATAAAGTATTCATCACAATTTCGCATTTTCTGATAGAAAATAAATCTTGTTGTTAAAAAATGCATTCTTTTTGTTTAAAGTGCCGCTATCTTTTTTTAGTTGAAATGTCAACTGTTGAATGTTTCGCTGAGAATTTATATTTTTTCCTTGAAAAATAAAATATAGTGTAAAGTGAAACTCTTGTTAAAAAAAACTAATTTTTTCTAAATATTCATCGTTTTACATTAAAATTCATATAATTCATAATTTTTTAGGCTTTTTACAATGAAATTGCTTTGTAAATGATTTGTAGTTTGATTTCAATATTTAACATTTTTGTGGACAATTGATGGGTATTTTTTAACCAGTTTGTTTAAAATACCTACTTTTTGTTTAGTTTATTTGGTGGAAAATTTGTCATTTTGTATAAAACTTACCTTTCTTGGACGAAAATAAACTTTTTTATAAAAACCTCATTTCGTTGTTTTTAAAAATTCGTATCTTTGATTTGAAAATTCATCTCTTTTAATAGATAATCTTTTTTTTAATCATTTCTAGCCCGTTAAAGACTTATCTCTGTGGTTGGAAAATCAACTCTTTTTAATAAAAAATAGTTTTTAGTAGAGTTTAAAAAAAGAATTTTTTTGAATTCAAGTATTTCTTCCGTAATTAATTTTCCTTCTTTATAAATTAATCTGTTCGTTTGAAGATTAAACTATTTGGTTAAAAATAGTTTTTTTTTTCATTCTTTCCCACTGGTAGAAAATTAATCTTTTATAGCAAAAGAGCTGTCTTTCTTAGTATAAAATTCAACTTTCTTTTAAAAATCGTCTTTTGGGCTTAGAAATTTAGTAATATGTTTAAAATCAAAATAATTTTCGAAAATTCTTTTTTTTTTTACTTGAAGGTTTAAATCTTAATTCCTCTTTTGGTAGAAAGTTCATCGTTCATGGTGCAAGAAGTTATATTTTCTGGTTAAAAATAAATGTTGTTTTTAAAATTTTCACTCTGTTCTACAACATTTCTTTTTCTAGCTCTAAAATTTGAGTTAAAGTTATTATTTTTGTCAAAAAAATAAAGTACGTAAAAATTTTAATATTTCGTTTGGAATTAACGTTGCTTGATTTAAAACTCATTTCTTTGGCTGAGAATTAAACTATTTTGCATTTTTTTAAAAGCTAAACTACTTTTTATTTATTGTGTGGTTTCGTCTTTTAATTAGAAAACTATTCTTTCGAATATTAAAAAACGTCAAATTTAAAAATGTTAATATTCTATAGGTTGTCTTTTGGAAAAGGACATCTATAATATTGGTGTATATAATATTTTGTAATATTTCATGACCAAAAATCTCTCTAGCCGAAGAAAATAGGATGATCTTTTATAAAAAATTTTTATATAAAGTTAAACGCCTAAAATATCAAATCGAATTGTATTGCATTTCCAACTCTAAAGGATTAAGTTTCTATCAAAAAAGACGAATTTTTCATGAACAATTTTAGTCTTAGAGCTGAGATGTTGGGTGAGTTTAAAATTAGTGATAACAGAGTTTCAATCCTAGGAATTGTTTTTTAATTTTTATTATTTGATTTATTCAGAATAAAATATAATTCCATATCACAAACTGTGTTTGTTAAAATCACTTTTTTGTTTGACCAGTCGTTCAAACGGAACGTAGTAAATATTGCTTAAATTCATGCGTTTTAAATCAACTTTAGATTAAAATTTCATAATTCCATTCATAAGCATTTTAAAATTCCATCTTCATACCCAATAGTTAGCGAGCATTTTATGAAGCCAATCTTAGTATTATTAAAATAATGGGTTTATTTTTGTAAATCAAAACTTACTATGGATTGCCTTTTTTTGAATTTTTTAAGGTAAAATAACAAAATTAGCACTTTTCTATCAGTTTTGAAATCTTATCTTGATTCAGTGAAATCAAACGCAATTCCCATTCTTTCTTTTAAAAGTAATGACATTGTAAGATTCGGAGGAAAAAGGGACCTCAAGGTTAAAAAATCGATCTTCAGATTTTTGATGACAGTTATAGTTTGAAAATCACTCTTTCATATTGAAAAAGAATTAAATTTTTACCTGAAAAATTGGTTTTTTTAATTAGCTGCAATGCGAGGAGTGAATAGTCTATTTCCAAGCGTGCGGTTGGTCCGTGAAATCCAGCCCCACCACTTTCTACCAATCTTTCTGCTCTGAGCCCGTGTGACTTTAGAGCTCGTCTGATTCGCTGAGCGCTGAGCGAGAAGATTTTGTCGTCGGTGGAGGGGATGAATTCCGGACATTTTCTCCACTCGCTGAGTATCTGACTGCGATCGTTTCTTCAATCGCTTCTACTGAAAAATTTTCCTGTCAACTCTAAGGACCCTTTTCTTGCGGAACATCACATTTCTTATTGAAAGAAAGCTAGACATTGTTAAAACTGCCTAAAAATCCTATTCTTTAAATAATTAAAATTTGTCGAATTTCGTACATTGATTTCAATTATTTTTGTGACTTGTCACAAAAACTAAGGATTATTAGGTCCCAAACAAATATTGTTGGCGTATTAGAAATAGAATTTAAACATTGATTGAAATTGGTATTTTTTCTTGCAGAATGATGTTTGCATATGATACCCCAACGCTCGCTCCAGCGTGGAGAAGCTTCTTCAAGCCAACGAGTATCATCACTCGACGAATCAAATTTGGGAAAGATACTTTTCCTTTAGTATCTCTTTAACAAATTGGCAAACAAACGTAACTCGTTGCATTTACGTTACTGAAGGAAGTGACTTCCAGTTCCTTAAAAGCTACTCTTAATATTGCCCCCCTCCCTTTATTTTCGTAGCTTTAAAGTAAATGGACACAGCCAGAATAAAATGTTCTCGTGCAATATTTTGAGATGTGAACAATAATATTATTAAATAACAATAACTAATAAAGTTAATAAATGGTTTTTGTTCAAATCGTACAAAAAAGTAAAAACAATGAAATACAAAAAGACTAAAAAGACTGCAATTATAACTAAGAATTTTGTTGCTTTTAAGAAATAATGAGAGGAATACTTAATTTTCTTTTAATAAAAGCCAAAGGAACTTTTTTTTTAAATACTTTACTAACAAAATTTTTTTCTCAGCAAATTTAAAGACAAAAAATTTGAGCATGTGGATCTCATAATTTCATTCGCGCTCGGACTGGCTCTCCCAGTACCCCGTGCGTTTCCGAAACGTAGGAACGTGTCCAAATGTTCCACTGGAATAATTCACTGCGCAAAAATATGAAAATGTGCTGCTCGACGAGCTGAAAAAATTTCATGCAGAAATTTTTTTTATATCAAATTGATAGTTTTTTTACTAATTTTTTTTACTAATCTTGGCTACTGCTCAAGGAAATGATCTCGGTTTCTTCCATATAGTCCCTGCTGATGCCAGTTGTGTTTTAAAAATAATTTTGTTTTGTTATTTGAACATGAAAATTATTAAAAACTATTACCGTCAGGAATCTTTTATTCATACTTTAGCGGTTAAAATTCTGCAGGAAAAATTGGCGAACGGAAAATTTTCAATGTCTAAGTTTACTGACGTTTAAGGAAAACTTTGGCCAAATTTGAGCAAAATCTTTATATTTGTATAAGTTATTCTACTATCAATTTAAAAGTAAAGCATTAGCATACATTACGTTGCATAAGACACCTATTGAAAAATATTGAAGAAAAACAAATTTGTTTATCTCTTCTGTAGTTTTAATTTGTTTTAACATGCTACGAATTTATTTTAATTTATGATTTAAAATAAATATTTAGCATCCAATAAAAATAAATTTAAATTGGACGATAACTTTAGAAGATGTTCAACTAACGTACACGTATACTAATACACTCACAAAACCCGAAATAATGCCAAAACAAAAAATAGTAGGCTGAAGTTGATTGAGTTGCCAGAATAAAATGTGCCTATATAATATTTTGAGATGTGAACAAGAATGTCTTATGGAATTCAATAAACAATGAAGTCTTAGAATGGGTTTTCGATTAAATCATAAAGCAAACTTAATTCTCTTTTAATAAGACCCAGATGAAAATTTCGTTCTAAAAAGCCTTAAATAATAGGATTTTTTCCAGAAAGTTCGAACTACAGAAATATAGTCTTCATATTTTAATTGCTTTCTTTAAGAAGTTTTCTTTTAAAAGAATCGATGCAGGTAGAAAAAATTAATGCCAATATTTTGATCGAAGCCTTTTTCAAAAATTATTTCAGAGAAATGGAAATTATTCTACAATCGTTTTAACATGAAAGCCTTAGAATAGACAACGCTATATGTTGTTTAATGTAATTCAAAAAAGTAGTATATTAAGGTGTGCTTACAGTTTGAACACAGATTTCAGAAAAAAAAATTCTTATATCTTTGCTAGAGCTTTAACTGGTGTTTACGTAATGAAAACTCATTTTAATTAATAATTTAGAATGAATAATTAACATTAAATGGAAGTAAACTTAAATTAAAAGATAATTTTACAAGACGTCAAACTAACATCTCCTTATATGAATCAACTTCAAATTACAGAAGTATTGAAGAAACAAATAGTTATTTGTAATAGAAGGACAATAAGTGGCACTTTTTTAGCTGAGTTCTAAAATTCACACAAGTAGGTTGCATAGAGTCATAATCTAAAAGCTCTAGAGAAAATCCAATCCAATTCATTCCATTCCAATCCTGTAAAATTAATTTCAATTCGATAACCTCCAATCCAATTCATTTCAATCCACTCCAATCCCCTCCAAGCAAAAATACAAGTGCGCAAATAACTACATTTGAATAAACAATGATTACTTCAACTGATTTCTATTAAATTTTCAAGTTTAGATATCTAATAATAGTTATTTGTTTTACCAGTGACCATCCAAAATTATTAAAAGTCAGATTAACAGTTAAAAAAAAACTTGATAAAATTTAAGTTTTTTGCGAAAGATGCGATTAGACTTTTAGAGAGAATTGTGACTAAAATTAATTAATTTAGGAAAAAGCCAAGTGTACAATTTTTTGAATACCCATAAACTTATTTGATTCTTTTTTTAATTGCTTTAACTTCTTCATAATAATTCAGAATCTTTTGAAGTGTTTCAAAATTTGTTAAAATTAATTCAAATCCTTTAAATTTGCATAAACTCCTTCAAATCTCTTGACAATACTCAAAACTTTGCATTTTTTTTAAATCCCTTAAAATTTAATTAAATAAATTATGTCTAAAACTTTGCGAATAAAAGCAAATTTATGTAGTTTTATGCAAATTCGGAAGAACTTTTAAAAGTTTAGAAGTTAAAAGCCATTATAATGCTTGTATAGAATTCAAATAGATATCAAAGAGACTTCAAAATATTTCAAAAGCCTTTATATGATTGTGGGAAATTTTAAGATAGTTTTTGTAATGTCAAAGATTTTGAAGGAATTTTAATAGAATGTTGAAAAATTGAAAAATTTTCAAGAAATTTTAAAGAATTTTTAAAGAAACCAAAAATGAAGGCTTTGCAAGAGATTATATCAAATTTTAATACACTATAAGTGATTTTAAGCAATGTCGAGCGGAGGAAGCGGGAGAGGGAGAGGAAGGAGGAGTGGGAAGTTGGACGTGGAGATGAGGTGGGATGATGACCACCGATCGTACGATGGCCTTAGGAGGTTGGGAGGAGGAGTAGGAGGGGCGGCGACCTTCTGGGCGACAAGTCGCTTCGAGAGAATCGCGGAGGGCTGCAAGGCGACAACGAAAGCGCGTCTCTTTGCAGGGACGGGAATTGCGTTTTTGTTTATGACCGGGCATAGGTGTGAATTAGGAGTCCCAGGAAGAGAGAGAGATTCGCAGGGAGTATCGGGGCTGTTTACAAGCTGATCAATCCCGTTGAGAAGAGAGAAGAGTTCGAGGGTTGCGGGGCTGTTTTCAAGCGGACCGACCTCTTGGAAAGAAAAGTTCGAGGGTTACGGGGCTGTTAAAGCTGACCGACCTCTAGTAAAGATGTAAGGGTACCGGGACTCGAGAATAAACTGATACAAAGATATCTGGACTTTCTCTAAGTGTGTTTAGGCCTGAGAGATCGCCAGAGCGAAGTGTGCAGAGCGAGAGTTCTGAGCGAGAGTGTGAGCGAGAGTGTCACTTTCGGGTCGATGCACCCGTCTTTTAAGCAGCGGGTCCGAGAGGCTGCCGGCCGTCGGTTGGCGTGGAGCTCTCGGCAATTGTGAGAGAGGTGGAGGGACGTTTCGGACGCCACGGCATCCCCTTCTCTCTAGTCGGGCCGCGCGCAGGCGGCGACTTTTGAAACGCGCGGTAGCGTTCCAAAATTTCCGCCGTTTGTAGAAAGAAAAATAAATGACATGTAAATATAATATGAAGAAGAAACTTTGACAAAATGAAGAACTTAAATTAGAATCAAGGAAAATGACAAAATAAAATACGAAGAAGAACTTAAATGAAAATAAAATTCGACAAAAGTAATTTATATGATATGAAAATAAAATACGGAAAAGAAGCTTAAATTGCAATCAAAGGAAATGACACAAAATAACTTAAATTAGAATTAAATAAAATACAAAAGAAATTTAAACGATATGAGAACTTAAATTAAAATAAAAGAAAATGATATAAAAATATGAACTTGAAATGAAATACGACAGAAGAAATTAACTTAAAGATCAGAGAAAAATGCTATGAAAATAAAATACGAACTTAAATTAAAACTAGCAGAATGACATAAGAATTAAGGTTACAAGAAAATAGATAAAATGTACAATAGAATTTATATTATAACGCGCGCGATTCTTATTTCTAACGGAGATTAATCTCCTTTGCTCGGCCTTTCCCCGGAATTTTATAATGATAAAAAAAATTTTTTTTAAATCGTATTTTAACTTTACATTTGACTTTGAGAGCATTTACGTATTGTCAACGTAAGCTTGACAGCCGCTGCCAGCTTTCCCAACGAGGATGGAGGAGTGAGAGAGAGAGAAGGCACTTAGTCTTATGAATCATGGTCATGCGGGCCAGGCTAGCCATGGGACGGGGAATCCTTCCCGTGCAGCTGCCGACCAGATGGCCTTTACGGCTTCTCTCGCCCTTTCTCTCATTGAGTCTAAGACTCACAAGGTTAGGCGAGGTCGTAAAGAGGCCATTAGAAAGCAATTAGGCTGGAAACTTGTCCCAGCTTGGGTTTACGTGAATAAACACGAGCGGGGAATGATTCCAGAAAATTGCCTGCTGATGGCTCTCAACTTTATGGGACCGAAGTGGACCATATCAAATCCACCCCTTCCCGGATAGACCTCGCTTAACCTATCGGCTCCACTCGTCGAAGGTTGTAACGCCCCCTGGTGTTACCGAGGCGCTGCTCTGGCTCCTCCTCGTCGAAGAATTCATCCGATTCTTCGTCTGCTGGTTCTTCTAATAGCGCCTGCCTAGGCGCTATACTGGCTGTGACTGGTTCTCGGTGGGATCCCGCAGGCAGCCTATGAAGCTGGTGCGGTTAATGGTTGTGCCGGGGGCGCGGCTTCGCCCTCCGCGGCTTGTGTGCGCCAGTTAGCCGGGGTTGCGTCGGGCTACCGAGTCTTCAGTATTGGGCAGTCCCGGTGAAAGTGCTTGCCTGGGCAGTAGTGGCACTATGGTGGTGGCCTTGGCGCAGGCCGGGCGCTGGCGGCGGTGGTAGGCTGGTTGCTGGCAGCAGGGACCTCTCCACCAGGTCTTCGAACGATGTGATTGTTGCGGCTCGCAACACTCTTCGGATGCTCGGCTTGAGCGATTCCATGAGCAGGCCGATAACCTGCTCCTCACTGGCGGATGGGAGCATTTGAAGTTCCAGTTGGTACTTCTTATAGAGGAAGACGCCGACGGCTTATTTTTCTTCTTGCTTATTGGCGTAGAGCTTTATGTGAAGCTTATTTAGTGTTGATACTCCAGCGAAGTGTTGAATGATCAAGGACCGGAACTTGGTCCATGGTAGCGATAGGCCACGGTACACCTCGTACCACATGACCGCCTTCTCAGTGAGGCACTTGTTGACTATGCGCGACCACAACGCAGGTTTGATGGCAGCCTCGGTGAAGTAGTGCTCACACGAGCTTAAGAAGATGTTTGGATCCTCATGATCCAATCCGGCAAATGTTGAAACTGGCACATCCGGCTTCCGTAATGCCCTGATGATGGAACGCCATTCTGTGGCGGCGGTTGGTGGTACTGGAAGTGCCGTGTTGACTGATACTGCCGGCGGCAGTTGTTCCTCCCTCGTAATTTGCGGCGGCAGCTGTATCTCCCTTCTGATTGCTGGCGGCGTCGGTACTCGTGGGATGAATACTGGATCTGCTCTGCTGTTGGGCCCTGGCAACTGTTCTGGTTCCCTATTGGGTTCCTGGAACAAAACCCGATTGGAGTTTCTCATTAACCGTGGCAACGAGCAGCTTCTGCCCCGTGCAGATGATGAAGGCCTGGCTGCGGCTGAGTGCTGTTGAGCGCCACTGAGTCTTGAGGCGTAGACTCAGAAACCGGGGTGCTTCTCGTGGCCATGGATCTGGGTGGCCTGCCTGGTGCTCAGCGTTGCGTCGTCGGTGAGCGGATCATCTGGTTCGGCGTCGACCCCTGCCGATGCTCAAGAATTCAAAATTCCGAGCCCCGCGTTTGGGTTGCCAATTTGATACAAGATGGGTTGTGGGGATGGTGCTTGTCGCAGCCTTGATCTAAGATGCGGTGTTGATCGGTTGAAGATTCTGGAAGCTGCCTGGGCGCAGACTGGTTTGCGGACTGGTTTGCGGGCCGGTGGAAACCGAAACCCGAGATCCGTGAAGCGGTGTTGGCTGGTAACTGCCTGAGATGCAGGAAGCTGACAGGGCGCTATCGGGGCAAGGAATTTTGGTCGGTGGAAACTGGGGCCAGTACTAGGCAGTGCTGTAGTGGCAACTCCAGTTGCTTTCGGAATCTTTGGAGAGGGGGCCTGGTTTGAGAGGCCTTCATTCGGTGCTGGTGGACGTCCCTTAGCTGGATCGGGGCGGAGGCCGGGCTCTGACAGGTAACACTAGATTACTGGTATGGAGGATGGCGTCGAGCTGGACCATGGACTTCGGAGTGGGCCGACGGCTGCTGGGCGGCTGTAGGTGGATGGGGGTGGTACCCTGGCTCTGGATAAATAGGCCTGAAGGAGGTTACGATCAGCGAGTCACGTTAGTGATGACGAGGACGCTTCTTCACTACCTCAATTTCCTCGACCAGTACGATGCCATCGTCGCTGTCCTCGGGCAGAGGACGCTTTGAGGGGCTTGAGGGGGCGGAGGAAGCAGGAGAGGGAGAGGAAGGAGGAGTGGGAAGTTGGCCGTGGAGATGAGGTGGGATGATGACCACCAATCGTACGATGGCCTTAGGAGGTTGGGAGGAGGAGTACGAGGGGCGGCGACCTTCTGGGCGACAAGTCGCTTCAAAAGAATCGCGGAGGGCTGCAAGGCGACAACGAAAGCGCGTCTCTTTGCAGGGACGGGAATTGCGTTTTTGTTTAGGACCGCGTATAGGTGTGAATTAGAAGTCCCAGGAAGGGAGAGAGAGAGAGATTCGCAGGTAGTGTCGGGGATGTTTACAAGCTGACCGATCCCGTTAAGAAGAGAGAAGAGTTCGAGGGTTGCGGGGCTGTTTGTAAGCGGACCGACTTCTTGGAAATAAAAGTTCGAGGGTTACAGGGCTGTTAATACTGACCGACCCGTAGCGGAGAAAAAGATTCGAGGGAAACGGGGCTGTAAAAGCTGACCGACCTCTAGTAAAGATGCGAGGGTACTATGACTTGACTTTACTTTACTTTACTCAAGGCTCAAGAATAAACTAATACAAGATATCTGGACTTTCTCTAAGTGTGTTTAGGCCTGAGAGATCGCCAGAGCGAAGTGTGCGGAAACGAGAGTGCTGAGCGAGAGTGTGAGTGAGAGTGTCACTTTCGGGTCGATGCACCCGTCTTTTAAGCAGCCGGTCCGAGAGGCTGCCGGCCGTCGGTTAGCGTGGAGCTCTCGGCAATTGTGAGAGAGGTGGAGGGGCGTTTCGGACGCCTCGGCATCCCCTTCTCTCTAGTCGGGCCGCGCGCAGGCGGCGACTTTTGAAACGCGCGGTAGCGTTCCAAAATTTCCGCCGTTTGTAGAAAGAAAAATAAATGACATGTTAATATAATATGAAGAAGAAACTTTGACAAAATGAAGAACTTAAATTAGAATGAAAGAAAATGACATAATAATGAAATTTTTTTTTAAATCGTATTTTAATTTTACATTTGATCTTGAGAGGATTTACGTATTGTCAACGTAAGGTTGGCAGCCGCTGCCAGCTTTCCTAACGAGGATAGAGGAGTGAGAGAGAGAGAGAAGGCACTTAGTCTTATGAATCATGGTCATGCGGGCCAGGCTAGCCGTGGGACGGGGAATCCTTCCCGTGCAGCTGCCGACCAGATGGCCTTTACGGCTTCTCTCGCCCTTTCTCCCATTGAGTCTAAGACTCACAAGGTTGGGCGAGGTCGTAAAGAGGCCATTAGAAAGCAATTAGGCTGGAAACTTGTCCCAGCTTGGGTTTACGTGAGTAAACACGAGCGGGGAATGATTCCAGAAAATTGCCTGCTGATGGCTCTCAACTTTATGGGACCGAAGTTTGGTCGTTTGATTCTTGGTTTTATTTTCAGGAATTCTGGACATTTACTCCATTTTTGGACGTTAAATAGGACTTCAAATTTGGAAATTAGCCGAATTTAAATCATTTTAAAATGTTAGTATTTTTTGTATTTCATAAATAATAAAACTGTTAGCCTGTTATCCCTATAAAACGAGTATCTTATGAGAAATTAAAAACTGTTTAAAAATTTTTTTCCTACTTTTGGAAAGGTAACTAAGTGTAATTGAAAAATTTCAAAATTGTTATAAAGAAAAATCAATTTATGAAATATTGTTTTTAATAAATTAAAGAAAGTACTCGATTGTTAGGAAAGCCAACATTTGGTCTTTTCTTCTATTATTTGTAATAGGCGAGATACTAGGTAGTTTTGTTTGACAATAATCCCAAACAAAAGAAATTATATACAGATTGTCGACAAAATCATTGTTAATAAATAAATAATACATTGACTACTTATTTTGCACTGTTTATAAATAATTTTATTATTGGTATAAATGTTTTCATTATATATGGTATTCATAATTGCGAGCCTATGTATTTTTTGCAGGGAATTTTGTATACTTCAATTTTTGTATTCGGGGATTTTGCAAAAAAAAAACCCTACAAAAACGAGTTATAAATAAACAAATTTGTTCTTTGCTCGTCAAAAATATAAAGTACTACACATAATTAATAAAACAATATTATTCAAGCAAGTTGAATGGTGCAAATTGAAATTTTCATGAAAGATGAAATTTATTAGCTTATTATGAAATTGTTAAAAACAACAGTAATTATTTTCTGTTATTATTATATTATTTTTCTTATACACATTTATTTAAATGAATTATCGTTTTTTTTTCAATAATAATATGACTAATCTGCTTTCAATTAAAAAGTAATATTTTAAATAAAAAATGGATCGCTTGTCGTTGAAAATTTAATATCAAGATTAAAAAGTATGGAATTTATTACAAATTTGCATTTTATGGTATAAAATAAATCCTATTGGTTTAAAATTGATCTTTTTTATCGAAGTTGCGCTATTTTTTTTAGTTAAATACTCAACTGCTACATGTTTCGCTGATAATTCATCTATTTGCTTAAAAATAAAATATTTCGTTTAAAGTGAAGCTCATTATTTAATAATTCATTTTTTGTTGAAAATTAATCGTTTAACATTAAAATTCATATTTTCTTGTCAAAAATTTAAATATTATAGAAAATTTACTTATATGTTAGAAAATTCAACAATGAGGTGAAAAAATGGATAGTACGGTTAAAAAATGGACTGATTTGTAGATCAAATGTATTTTAGCTTCAAAATTCAATATTTTTGTGAAAAATTTAAGTCTTTTGTCGATAATTTATTTTTACCATGAAAAATCATACAATTTAATGTTTTGTCAGAGAAGTATTTTTTAATTCGGAAATTTAACTATATTGTTTAAAATTATTCTTTCTTGATCAAAAATTCATCTATTCAGTCGAGGTTTCGAAAATTTGGTTAAAAATTCTTTATTATATTTCTTAGATAAAAATAAACTTTTCTGTAAGAAGTTTATTTCGTTCTTTTTAACATTCGTATCTTTGGTTTGCAAATTCATTCCTTCTAATAGATAAGATATTTTGTCGAAAATGCATTTTTCTTTTTGCTTAAGACTATTACATTTTAGCTTCAGATTTTGATAAAAGTTGAACCAATTTGGCATACAAATTTTAGGATTATTTTAAAAATTATTTATTACAATTTACTCCTTTTTGTTTAAAACTGAAACTATTCATTAGGTTGAACTACAGTGGCTAAAAGTTTGTGTGTTTAAAAACAAATTAATTTCATAAACAAAAAATTTAGAGATTTCATTTATTGCTAAAATTTGTTCTTGTGAAAATTTATATATATAATTTTAAGCGAACCTTGCTAGAATGAACATTCCTCTGTTTGGTTGATGATTGAGCTATTTTGCGAAAAATTCTGTTTTTTGTTTTGTTTAATTCATCTGATTAACAATGTAACTTTTTTGTTAAAAAACAATTTATCTTGTTGTTGAATACTCGTCTTTTCATTAGAAATTTTTTTGCTGTTTGCTTAAGAATCATATTTTTGTTTGAGAATTGAACTATTTCATTAAAAGCTCGTCTATTTTATTGAATTTATCCTGAAATCTTACATTTTTCCAATCAGTATTAAATTTAATTCCAGAGAGTTATACGAATTGAAATATTAAAGAAATTTAAATAAGAATGAAAGTAATTTAAAAATTATATTTAGCGTCCAATAATTAATCAATAATCAATTTCGAAATACTTCATATCTTAGTTTGTGAAATTACATTGTTTTTTTAATAACACATATACTGCTAATCCATAGCAGAAAAAAATCCTTGGACAGAAATATATGTTTGCTGATAGCACGTTATTTGTGCTAATGTTGCAATTTTTACTTGACTGTAGAATTATTTAAGGTTGGCTAAAATAATTTGAAAAACATGTGAATGTAATTTTTTTAAATATGAAAAATGTGGAATTCAAGATTTGCAGCATATACAAATTTAAGATCTAATAATATTTGACTATGGGACACTATAAGGAAGAAGATTTATCTTTTTATTCGATTGATTTTTTAATTTTTGTTTTAAAAAAAGGCGTCCATAATATAAGTGTTTGTAATATTTGGAAAGACTTTAAAAACAAAATGTTATCTAAATAGGGAAAATAGAATGATTTTCAGAGAAATTGTTAATTTAATGTGAAACGCTTAAAATTCTATGTCAAATTATAATGCATTTCCTATCATGAAACATTAATGTTCTACCAAATTGTAGATGAATTTGAAATCAAATTGTTCAGTTTTCAACTAACGAACAAAATGATTTCCAAACCAAACAGTTGCATGAAAAAACAAATAGTTACATTTTTAAGTATGGGAGATACATTTTCAACTAAGAAACTTTTTACCGAAAAGGGATAAAATTTCTATCCCATAAAGATAAAAATTCAACAAAAAGATAATTTTTTCTAAAAGAACAGTTTAATTTTTGACTCAAAAATTAAATTATTAACAAAATAGTTCGCTTTTTGTTCTATCAAGAATACATTTTAAATAGATCGTTGAATTCAAGAAATAAATTTTTAACAAACTAGCTACATTTTATAATAAAATTTTGAATCTTTAACCGTGACATTAATTTTAAACACAGAAGTTCTATTTTTAACCAAGTAGTACTTTATCATGCAATTTGGAAGGTATATTCTTATTATCTCTTACTAGAAATATCCATTTTTAAATAATTTGTTTAAACATATCTTGCCATAAATAACGGTTTATAATTTTGTTTTCTAATGTATAGGATAAGTAATTATTTCAATGAAATGAAAATGTTGGCTACTTCTCGAAAAAACATTTCTTTGAAAGAAATATAGATTTTAGTGAGCAAGAGAACATGTGGTATTATTAAAAAACATTATCATTTGTTAATAATATTTGTAATTTTTACACTTTGGAAACTTGAATTATCCAACATAATTATAAAACAAAATATTAATTAAACAAGTTGATTGGTAAGCAATCATCATTTTTAGAAAAACCGGAATTTTCTGGTTTGTTATAAAATTGTGAGCAGCAACAATAATTATTACAAAGCACCACAAATTGAAAAAAATTGGGGATGATAGTCGGATATGTCTATATCTATCAAATTATTATCCAAAAAAACAAACGTAATATCCAAAACCCAAAATCCTCAAACCTAACAAACCGAAAACCTCATAAACACAAACCCCGAACCCACAAACCACAAACCCTCAAACCACAAACCCCAAACTAATAAACCGTTAACGCACAAATCTTAAACCTATAAACTATAAATCCACAAACTCCAAATACACAAATCCTAAACGCTTAATTCCCAAACCCACTAATCCTACATCCACAAACTTCAAACCCAGAAACCCCAAACCTACAATCCTCAAACCCCAAACGTTCAAACCCCAAGTTCCGAACCCTTAACTCGCAAACTCTAAACCCTAAACCAATGCCCAAAGTCACAAACCTATATACCCATAAATCGTCAACCCTTAAATTCAAAACCCACAAATTCCATTAACCGACAAATCCCACATGTGCAAATCCTAAACCTACAAATTCTTGGTCTTCAAACCCAGAAACGTCTGACCCACAAACCCTAAACTCAAAACCCTCGAAAATACCAACTCTAAGCCCACATACCCTAAATCCACACACCTCAAACCCACAAACTCTAAACTTACAAACCCGAAAAACCTGTGACAAAAAGTTAATTCGTTGATATTATAACTAATATACTTATTCTTTGCCGATCCCAGGAATAACAAAGAAGAAGTAGGTTTATGGTTTGCGTGTTTGAGGTTTAGGGCTTTTGTGTTAGGGGTTCGAAGGTTTGAGGTTTGGGGTTGAGAAATTGTAGGCTTAAGGTTTTTGTGCTTGGATTTTGCGAATGTGGAATTAGTGGGTTTATGGTTTGAGGGTTTAGGATTTGTGGGTTTGGAGTATGTGGATTTGGAGATTGTAGGTTTCAGGTTTGTGGGTTTGGGGTTGAGAAATTGTAGGCTTAGGGTTTTTGTGCTTGGATTTTGCGAATGTGGAATTAGTGGGTTTATGGTTTGAGGGTTTAGGATTTGTGGGTTTGGAGATTGTGGATTTGGAGATTGTAGGTTTGAGGTTTGGGGTTTGGGGTTGAGAAATTGTAGGGTTAGGGTTTTTGTGCTTCGATTTTGCGAATGTGGAATTAGTGGGTTTATGGTTTGAGGGTTTAGGATTTGTGGGTTTGGAGTTTGTGGATTTAGAGATTGTAGGTTTGAGGTTTGGGATTTGGGGTTGAGAAATTGTAGGCTTAGGGTTTTTGTGCTTGGATTTTGCGAATGTGGAATTAGTGGGTTTATGGTTTGAGGGTTTAGGATTTGTGGGTTTGGAGTATGTGGATTTGGAGATTGTAGGTTTGAGGTTTGTGGGTTTGTCGTTCATAGGTATAGGGTTTGTGAGTTTGGGGTATGTGAGTCGAAGGTTTGTGGATCTGTGGGTTTGGGGTTTGTGATTTTGGGGCTCATGTGTTGGTAGGTTTTGGGTATAAACTTTGTTGTTTTAAATAATAATTTGATAGATGTAAACATGTCCGACTTGTCTTATATACGAAAATGTGATCATTATCTTTACATTTTTTTATCTCAAAACTATATCTACATAAACAAAATTTTTACCGTTTGAAAAATTTCTAAATATGTATCTGGTGAGAATATTATTAGTTTTAGACATTCTATCGTTTTTATATTTTGCATCTATTATGTAAATTTTCTCTTCCGTGTTTTCTAGATACCTTTTATAATATTTTCCCAAATTGTTAATCAAGTCTCAATTTCTAAATATTTAAAAGAAGCCGTCTGTGTAGTTGTTATGTTCCTTTTTTGTACTTTTTTCCAACCATGTTTTAGGCACCAACGATGGTTTTAAATGTTGACCAGGCAATTTAATCAAATAAAAATATGTCAGTTTTGTTTGACTAGGCCAAACGTTTTACAGGACAAACAAAACATAACAATTATTTCAAACCAAAATTATTCACTGCGCTTTTACTATTTATACAACCGGGTTTTTACTACTTATATAATTAGCTTTTTTTAGTAGCTGAATATTTTCGAATTCACTTTCAGAATGAGCGTATTTCAAAATTTTTTAGTAAATATTTATTATTTAGTCTTAGAAGGATCGATGCATTAGGACGAGAAAAATAATAATTATGCCAATGATTATGAAATTGATTAACTCTACACGTAAAACTAACACGTTGTGCAGCATTAGCAAAATTATTTATTACAATTTAAAAAACAGAGAGTTTTCAATACACATGATGTATTTATGTATAATTTTGTTTTAATTATTAAAATTACTTTGAAAGAAATAAAATTTCATATCAGACTCTGATCTTTTTTATGTCAAAATTCTTCGTTTAATTAGTCATTTCAAAGGATCATAACAAATATTGCCTTAAAGCATGATATTTTATTTTGCTTTTAATTAAAAAATAAATTATTTTTTACACAATACATCATCTGTTTACGATTTGTGCTCACGAAGATGAAAACTCAATATTTAAGTACAGGTGATAGCAGAACATTCAATAGTACCTCTGTTCTAAACATTCCGCGATAATAATTTTTTTCCTCATTCTGAAAAAATGAGGATTTTTTATCAGCAGGTCTTTCCACTAGCCGTTTTTTTAAATTTCATTGGTAAGACTTGTGAAATTATATCTTAAAAAAAAAATTCACCATTTTGTGAAAATATCCGCAGTTTTACTAACATCAATGCTTTTAGATTTATTAATGAAAACTGACACGAAAGCTCGGCCGTAAACAGAGCTGGACTTTTTTTAAACAGTCACAAAGCCTATTTTTTAATAATCAAGAATGTCATAAATTTCGTACCTCAAATTCAACTCTTTTTATGATATGTCTACAAAAATTAGGCCCATTGGATTAAACAAAAAATGTATCTGCTGGATTGGGATGCCCCGGAACCATTTTTGATCATGGAAATATTAAGGTCAAAATTTTTTGTTCTACTTTGACTTCGAACTCATTAAAGCTGACCAATTTTTTTTCAAAAATGGATTACTCGCGATCGGTTAATCGAAATTCAATAATTAAGTTATAAAAATCTGTGTTACAAAGGACATTTTATGCTAAAAAATTATTCGGTAGTAAAAAATATTTTTTCATTGTTTAAATAATCGTTTGTTTCAAACAATTTAAAATAATTAAACTTCTCAGCCTGTGAAAGAACTCTTCCGGGTTTTAATAGATTCTACAATCTCTTCCGAAAATTCTGGTGAAAAAAGTTTGTATTTTGCAGTAGTTCAAAAGTTATTGATTATTGGGTACAATATGACATGAATTTTCAACTAAAATGATAAATTTTTATAAAAAAATTAATTTTGTATCAAGTGGCTTAACTCTAAACACGGTTTAGTTAATTTTTAATTCAGGAAGATACATTTTTAACTAAGAAGATTAATTTTCTAATAAAAAGATGAATATTGAACAAAATAGATCCATTATCGACTAATAAAAATGGACTTTCAACAAAAAGTTGAATGGTTAAGTTTTCAGATAAAGCGATTAATTAACAAAAACAATAATATTATCAGAATAGTTCACTTTTACAAAAAAAGTTAATGTTTCAATTAAAAGAATTAAGAATCATTTAAGAAAATGTATTTTTCAATCAAATGGATCAACTTTGAGTCCAGAAATAGGGGAGCAATTGGGCAATAAATTATCTTGAATGAAATTATTGTGGGTATCATATTAATTATAATATGAAACAAATTTGAAACTAAAATGATAAATTTTTATGCAAAAAATAAATTTTTAATCAAGAATTTCAACTTTCTAGCAGGTATAGTTATTTTTTAATGAAAAGATGCATTTTCAAATAAGAAAATTATTTTTTTACTAAAAAAGAATAAGGTTGTTTAATTTTAAAATAGCAAATATAAATTTTCAACTAAAAGAAATGAATCTTCAACAAAAAATATTGTTTTTTATGAGAGTAGTTAAGTATTTAATCAAATCAGTTGAATTTTCAATCTAAACAGGCGAATAAAAAAACTGAACAAATGAAGCTTCAACACAAAAACTGAATTTTTAATAAAATAGTTTAATATTCAACTAAGTATAGTGAAATTTTCAACCAAAAAGATTAATTTTCTACTGAAAAAGTATTTTTTTAACAAATCGGTTCAAATATTCAACTCAGTAGTTGAATTTTAAACCAAAAAATATTAATTTTCAGAAACAAAAAATTATTAGTTGATACTTGAAATAATGGGGATTTTAAATTTAAATACCAATCACTAGATTTTTAAAATTAAAAATTCATCTTTTGTGTTTTAAAATTAAACTTCTAGGTTAATTGTTTAAATTGATTTGTTAAAAAATATAATTTTTTGTATAAAATTAATCATCTTAGAAGAAATCTTCACTATATTTTGTTAAAGATTAAACTATCGCGTGCGGACAAGTTTAATTAATTTTAAATTCTTTAAAACTTATACTTCGTAACAAAAAATTTTATAACTGAATTATTGAATTTCGATTAACGGTTTGAAAGTAATCTATTTCGGAACAAAAATGACAATGTCAGCATCACGCCATCACTTTTTGTTAGTGTATCAAAATTTGGACTTAAAAATTCATTTATTCCTGTTTTTGATTACAGAATTTAGTTTCCACCTAAAACCCCAAAGCTCGCCCCAACTCAAGAAAAAATACAGATAGAAGCTCACTATCAACCGGAATTATTGCAGATGCATTCATAGAACATAATTTATTTTAACAATATTTAACTCAATTATTATAAACAATTTTTATAAACAAATTCTCATTAGTGTTTTTTTATCATAGAAAAAATCGTTTATTTCACGCTAGTTGCTAATATTTTTCATGAGAGTCATAATGTGTTACCAAAAAATTAGCATGAGTTAACAACTATTGTTTTTATAAACATTTCTATAAACAAATTCTTTATAAACGAGTTTTTTTCATAGCTGAATTGATTTTTCTGAAGAAAAGTGATTGACAATTGTCTTTAAAGCCATTTATATACTTTAAGCCTTATCAAACATAAATAATATAGATTGTTTATAACAATTTAGATAAACAAGTCTCCTAATCGGCCGTTTCCTCGTAGAAAAAAATGTTTTTTTCTTCAATAATTATTAGAGTGACATTAATTGCGGTGACTAACAAACGAAATTAAATAAAGAATAATTTATATGATTGTTATAAACAATTTTTTAACAAAACTATGATTTATTTTTTTTTATGGAAAAAGAACGGTCTTCCATTAAAATTATCCGACAAGAACCTAACAGTGATTCTACAATTGGATATAGGACATTAAATGATAATTTGCGTAATTATTAATAACAATTTTAAAACAATGCGTGACAATCTGCGGTTAGTCGTAGAAAATAGTTATTTTTTCTTCAATCATTTTTGTGATACTCTTATTTGTGTTATTGAATCAATGAAAAAATTGACACTTATAATAATAATGAGATTATTTTTAAAAAACATAAAATAAATAAATTACGATTCAGAACTCGAATCATTTTTGGATTCGAATTGTTCTATTAGTTGATCAAGTTCTTGATCAATTTCAACTCATTTATTTCCTCATTTATTTTTCAGGAAGTTGCATAAAACAAATAAAAGATAAGTGACCTCTAAAAACGCAAGTACAGCGTTATTACTATGGACAATTTGCTACAGAAATTGTTATTAACAATTACGAAAATTATTATTTAATGCTTCATATCCAATTTTGGAATCACTGTTAGTTTAGTGGCGGATAATTTCAGTGGAAAACCGTCCTTTTTGTATGTAAAAAAATAAATCATAGTTTTGTTTAAAAAATTGTTAATAACAATCATATAAATTATTATTTATTTAATTTCGTTGGTTAGTCACTGCAATAAATGTCACTCTAATAGTTATTGAAGAAAAAAACATTTTTTTCTACGAGGAAACGGCCGATTAGAAGACTTGTTTAACTAAATTGTTATAAACAATCTATATTGTTTATGTTTGATAAGGCTTAAAGTATAGAAATAGCTTTAAAGACAATTGTGAATCATTTTTGTTCAGAAAAATCAATTCAGCTATGAGATAAACTCGTTTATAAAGAATTTGTTTATAGAATTGTTTATAATAATTGAGTTAAATATTATTGAAATTAATTATATACTATAAATTCATGTGCAATAATTCCGGCTGATAGTGAGTTTCTATCTGTATTTTTTCTTGAGATAAAAATTCACAAAGCTAAAATGGTCAATTTTGTCACTATATTTGTCATTGAAATGTAATAAAAACTAAATTCATATTTCAATTTATTTCTGTAATCAATTTTCTTTTGAATGTGTCGATGAAGGCATTAAAAATTAATTTCAATATTTTGATGCAGTTTTTAGGAAGCTGACATTAGGCAACTTGTAATTAGTAGTAAGTAATATTTGTATTTGTTGATCGGTAGGAGATAACGAATGTATTCTGATAGACGCATTTTTTACAAATTATTTTTTGTTGTGTCAGTAAAAATATGTTTCTAATGTCAAGATATGCTCACAGTTGGAAAAAAGATTAAAGAAAAAAAAATTGTTTATCTTTTCTGTGGCTTCAATATTTGTTAACATGATAATAACTTATCTTGACTTATCGTTAAAAATAAATAATTAACATACAATGGAAATAAATTTAAATTTGAAGTAATTTTAGATGTTGAACTAACGTAATCTTATATACTTATGATAACAGAAATTATGACGAAAAAAAAACAATATAAAGATCAAGTTGAATTCAGTTCCCTTTACGTGATGAAGGAATTTTTTGGTTTAAAAATAAGAACCAATTTTAAAATTAAAATTCAATGAAAATCGCGACATCTGTCATAAGCGGAAGAAACAAAACAAGTATTCGGATAAATACATTTAAACACACAGTTAATACTTCAAATGTTTTTTGTAAATTTTGTAAGTTTAGGTATCTCAAAAATTATTAAAAAATTATTTACATGTTTTATGTTAGTCCATGTCTTATGTTGTTTACGTAACACTATAATTTCATTAAGTTTTATTAAAATCAAACGATCTGATGCAGGCCTTGACATACACTTACGGTTAATGAGTAATGCCCCCCCCCCCTCTTGAGCAAAATTGGTCCAAATAAAAAGTTTTGTATCTCTGTCAAAAATGCATGTATTGAAAATACCCAAAGTGGTTTTAAAGTTTGCGTCATTACCGTTTAAATGTAATTAGCGTTGTCAAAAAATTCAAAATTCAAACATAAAATTAGTGTGTAATTTTCAAAGGAACTTAAAGATTTGAAAAAATTAAAATAAAATAGATTCGTATTTCGTATATGTAAATGATTTTCTTTCAAAAATACTTATTCTACATGTGAAACTAAAACATTTTATTTCTTTAGATTTTTTTCTATAATGCATGCATTCCGAGGTATTTAGTGTTGCAGAAAGTGCTTTCAAAAAAATTGTATCACTTTAAAACGGCTCAATAAAAAAAATAATCTTGTGCTTAATTTAAATAAAATACATGTACGCGTATATTTGATTTCTTAAATTTACAACTTCCTTTAAAAATAAGACACGTTTTTTTGGATGCAACAAAATTAAAAAAAAAAAACAATGATTGTTGTTTTACTACAAAGAACACAATGTTCCATTTTTGTTCAATACTCGTCGACCGGGAGTTTATTTCTGAAGTTTATTGCCTATGATTATTTTTTATTCTGATAAGGGATTTTTTAAAATTGTTAAAAGTTTCAATCACTATCTTAGAAAAACTTCATGAATTCTATTATTTTGTATTTTAAATTAGATGAATTTGGATTTCACAATCTTCTTCCAGACCACTATATGGCAAGATGTAAATCTTTGTTTAATGCAAATACTATTCTTCATTAAAGTTATGTTTTTTCAGTGATGCAAGCAATTTTCTGATATTGATATACACCTCATATTATTTCTTTTTGTAATAAAATCACGTTGGGTTATTTTCAGCCTTTTAGTTTTCATTTCCATCACTAATAATAGCTATAATTTAGATTTTAAATCTTTTGAAAGATTATAAGAAGATTTATAGCCAATTGCAAATATTATTATATTGCTGTAGAAAAGTCAATTTTTCAATTAAACTGGTTTAAAATGCCTTACCTAAGGCAACCTAATGTAAATCATCATAACAAATTAATATTGACCATTTTCAGAAATGATAAAGCTGATTGCCAGCTATCCCTGTTAAATGAGTTTTTCCATAAAAAAGAAGAAATGGTTTTTAAATTTCTCAAAATTTAGGTAAAGTAATTTAATTTAATGAAAATGTTGGCATATCTCGAAAAAAATTGTTTTTAACTAATATAGTTTTCAATATATTAAAGAAGTTATTTGATTGTAAAAAAGCAAACATTTTCTGCTAGTTTGATTTAGTTGAATAATTGTTCTTTTATTATCATTGTCATCAGTCTGTAATATCGTTCTTTATTACCTAATTAATTCGCTTAAGGTAGTAGCTAAATGAATTTTTTAACTGAAAATGTAACTAGTTCATTTTTAAACAAAAATTGATATTTTAAATTAAAAACAGACCTGGTAGCAAATGAATCTTGCCGGCTTAAAATTCATCCTTCAACAAAAAAAAGAAGAAACAAGAAAATAAAAAAAAATAGTTGGACATTTTCACAATAAATTTAATGTTTAACAAACCAAAAACAACAAAAAAAATAAAATAAATGAATATCTAACAAAATATTTTTTTTACAAAGAAAGTTCTTTAATTTTCAATAAAAAATTGTACTCAAGAGTAATGCGTCAAGGAGAGGGAAGAATCGGAGTGAAGGATGCGACAAGGCAAGGGAGAGAGCCAAGGGGGGCTCTAGAGCAGATGGAAAGTATGATGGAGGACCTGAGGGTAAGAAATGAGACATGGAAAAATAGGTAAAAGAGCGGAAGGGGGAAAGTAGAAGTATTGCAGAGGAAGGTCATGTCGGTAAGGAGGGATAAAAAGGATAAAATGAAGCAGATAAAAAAAGGGATTAAGGTGGGGAAAGGAAGGGCGCAAAAAGGCTTGAGAAGGTGGAGAGTCGAAAATAAAAGCAGCTGACAGAGGGGCGGGCGAGAAGCAAGGTATTTGGGAGCAGATGAAGAATATGATTAAGGAGTAAGTGCGACAGCGTCGAAATAAAAATTAGGAGAGAGTAGATTAAGGAAATAATATTTTAATAATATGATTGATCCTAAAGATGGGAGGGTTAGAAGCAAGATAGCGAAAGTTAGGATGAATAGGAGAAAGCAGAATAAAGTGGCGGCTGTGGAATTGGAGAGCTGGGAAGAAAAATTGAGTGTAATGTGTAACAATGATAGGATAAAAGACAAGAAGGTTTTTATCGATTAAGATTTGACAAGGGAGGACAAGGATGTGCAGTGAATACTAAATGACAGGGCCAAGAGGGAGAGAAGTGAAGAGAGAGCGACAAAGGTACGGTATCGGATAATAAAAATAGATGCGAAAGTTTGGGCACGGGAGAAGGCGAAGGACTTGTTGAAGGAAGTGCAGGGGAATTTGTCTCGTGACAAGTAGGGGGGTGGGAGTAAAGCAGGGTGAAGAAGTGTTTAAGGCGTTGTACTAGAACGTAGCAGAGGTAAAAAAGAAAGATGAGGATTTCTGAAAGTATATTCATAAATTTGATGTGATTGGACTGGTAGAGACGTGGGTAGAGAGAAAGAAAGGGGACAGAGTAGAGTCAAAACTTTCAAGAGCGTATACATGGAGGCTTCAGGAGGTGGTCAAAGTAAAGAAAAAAGGAAGGGCTAGGGGGAGAATTACAACAGGGATTAGCAATAGATTAAAGGACAAAAAATCATGAAGAGAAAGAGGTGGAAGGCGTGAAAATGAGAGCAGTAAAGATGGGCAGCGAAACGTATAAGTTTGTGACTGGGTCCAATTAGAATAGGATGATAAGGTTAAAGAAAGGGTAAAAGACTTACTAGGAGAGAGAGATGAGGGTATCGTAGTACTAAGGGCGGGCTTGAATTCGAGAATTGGGGGGGAGGTCTGTACTGGGAGCGGGTGACATTCGAAAGTAAATCAAAGGAAAAGATAATAAATGAAGAGGGGGAGATTCTAATAGAGACTTTATGGAGGACAGAGGCTGGGCGGTAGAGAATGGCATTAAAACAGAAATCATCTATTAATTTTGTGGATAAAGGGGAGGGTGGAGGATGGCAGAGAGGCAGGAGGGAAATTTTTTTAAGAGGCTGAAGTAAGCCGGTTAGGGAGTGTTGTTGTGAGAAGGAGAACAGGCGTAGGAATACGAAGATGGAGGTGAAAGGGAGAGGTATCGCAACACGCATAGATTTCAGATGGATGAAGTAAGAAGGATGCACCAAGCAGGAAGAAAGGTTCAATTGAATTGGTTCATAAGAATGGCAGAGAGAAATAGAAGGCAGGAACAGAAGAGAAAATCAGAGATTTATCGTTTAACGGAAACTATGTGTGGATTATGCCAAAAGAGAGAACGCAATATTTGTGTGAGAATGAGATGCGGTTGCATGAAGGATTTTAATAGGCTCTAGCTTTTTAGAGAGAAGAGAATGTGTGAATTGTGCGGGAAGGGAAATGCCAAAGTTAAACACTGGTAAGAGGAGTGTGAAGATGTGCAAAATAGTGTCTTAGGCATGGAGGTATTGCTGCATGAAAGGGGGGGGGGGGCAGTAGCATGGGTGAAGTGGATATTTGGTAAGATGGAGAAGAAGAGAAGGAAGGAGGAAGACAAATGGAGAAAGAAAATTTATTAATAGGAGAGGAAGTAGAATAAAGAAAACTGTAAATATTTTATATAGTAGGTAAGTATTAGGTGTTAGCCGCGGAGACCGAGGCTGGCAATGCGAGGCATGGCGAGAAAATAGCAACATGCGTGCAAGGCGAGGAAGACTAGGCTATAAAAGCGAGTGGATCAGATATAAGGATTGGATGGATGTTAATTTTTAAAGGGTAGTTGTGAGAAAATTCTGTAAAAAATCAAAGTGTAAGCAAGTCAATTTTCAAAGACCAGCAGGCCGAAAAATAAAAGTTTATTTATGTAACAACGAATTGTTGGAATTGGACCCAAATTCCAAGATATAATAGTAGACTTTTAAATTGAAAGCAAATTAATTTCAACATGAAATAGTTTAATTTTCTAACTTTTTAAATGGGTTCTAATGAGTTTGCATTTATTAAAAAAAAGAGAAAACGGTAGGTTTCTTGGAAACAGGAGAAAAATAGGTAATCTTCTAAAAAGGGATTAAAGAGAAACAGGGGGCAATAGCGAAAAATAAAAGGCTGCTTGGAGTATTCCCGAAAAACTAGAAGAGCTGGATATCAAAATGGACTAGATTCCACGTTAACTGATTTTTAGTGTTAGATGGGCACTCATACTTAAATCTATGTTTTCTGTATAAAAACTATAGTTATGTTCTGGAAATTATTAGAAGAATGACAACCCGCCGGGTTTTTCTTGACCTCACATATTTTTATTAAAATCAATAGTTTTGATAAGCAATAGTGGAGAAGCAATGTCAATGTTTTAGACTCTTTCACCTTTTGTTCTCGCATTATGATCTCAGGTGGATTAACTAGGATATAATAATGCGTTTAGGTAGCACCATCCCAGTATTAGATAGGGCAATTATTTTTGAAAACTGGATTTAGAATGCACCTAAAGAAAGGCATCCATTCTCTTAAGTTTCTTAGGTTTAGGGCACGTTTTTTATGCATAATGTGCACTACATTATTATATTTGCGCTTAAGTTCTATCTAAGCCATTAGGCGACAACCATCAAGAATGTGCTCTATTGATTCGATAGTATCTCTACATAATTAGCTTACAACACTTTCCTGAATCGCAATAATGAATCCTTACACTTCTAGATACGTGACGCCCTTCTTTAGTAAAATATTAATGGACCACGTTTATCTTGGGCTCTTTTGTTGATTCTACATACCTAAAATGTAGTAAAACATGACCAAAATTTGTTTAAACTTTTTGTAGTTTTTCTTAGATTTAGTTGCTCATACCATCGTCTGTAATATCCTATGAGGTTCTAGTGAATTCAGTACCTGATGTTTTCCTTAGCACCTATGCTCTTAACTTTAATTAGAAATTCGTTGTAAACATATTTTAAGGCTAGTTCATCAATAGAAAGTTCCTATTCCCCTTTCTATTTTGATGCCAGCTATTCAAACAGCCTGAAGAAATCTGCTAACAGACATTCAATTCTTTTGATGTGCTATAATGGGCTAATTTATTCTTGTTGCGACCTCTGGGTGCCTCAGTTAGAAGAGTCAATAATGTTCTATCCTCACACTTTGCCTAATTTACCCTGGAAAAAAGTAAAGGTGCCCAACATATCAGTTCATATGGTATGTTCATTTTAACCACCCTCTTGCCTGCTGAACCTCTGCTTCTACCTCTAGTTGTACAAGGCCATCTACCTCTTGGGTTTGTGATGGTGCTGAAACATCAACAGGTCGGGAATGAACATCAATTGCCGCTGCTTGACGTCTGATGCTGTTTCCTCTGACTAACGTTCATTGCTGTCCACTTTAGCTTTAAGATCTTATATTGCGACTTTATTTACATGACGATACTTTGCAGCAAGTTTCGTCCTAAAATTGTTTTCTTGTTCGATTTTGGTTTCAAACTTTGCACTTTCTTGATATAAATGCAGAAATTTCTCTTTCATTGTGTTATCGAACTCTATGCTCTACCACTGCATTTCTATTGATGTGGTTGGCTGCAAATAGTCAACGCTAGCCAAAGCATCCTCAGAAGGTACCGTTTAGGTTCCACTGCATACCGCTTGTCGTGGATGTTATTGCTCATGCTGGTTAGCTGTTTGATAAGAGATCTGTCTAACCATCTCGAAGCTCACCACTACCATCAACGTTCCGCATAATGTTTCCTCCAGCGGTCGTTCCAGGGGCGCCCTGACGATCCTCGGGAAGTGAAAAGCGTTTCAAAATCCCCCAAGTGTTCTTAGTCCCTTTCCACTCCGCTCTCTGCCTGTCTAACAGAGAAAGCCCTGAGAGTAGCACTGCCACCGCCAAAATAGCTTCCAAAGTCATTAGTGGAAAGTTCAAGCCCTAGCGCGAAACCACAACAACTTGTCTAATTACATTCGAAAGATATTATCTTATTATCTTTAAATAGAAACATAAATTTGTCAGATTGTCTGTTTTTTTTTCTCGAAAATTTATTATATTAAGGCAGCAGTCCGTTTAGTTTTTTTTTATGGATTACCTAAAATCCCATTTTGGTATCTACAATAAGGTTTGGAATCTAAACCTGTTAACTGCATATGGCCTCTCCTGGAAAATCCAAAAAAATTTATTTCAAGCTGACACACCTGTTGTAAGATTAGAAGATGTT
>NC_046663.1:16812674-16825589 GCF_010883055.1 Belonocnema kinseyi | reverse complement strand
GAAGAAATATAATTCCATTTTAGAAAATATCCTGTTTAGATCACTTTTGTTTTCAAATAGTCGTTTTAAAGCATGATAAAAATAGTGCCTAAATTCATGAGATTTTAGTCTGCGCTTAGTTTAAGAATAAAGAATCTGTTACATCGTAAATCATCTGTTTGAGATTTGTGCTCCTGATATGAGAATTTGAGTATATACTCATTAGAATATTCATTACTATCGGTGTTCTGCAAATTTTTCGTTAATATTTTTTTCCTAGATTTTGGAAAAATGAGGGTCCTTTATCATCCAGTCTCTACGCTAGTTGTTTTTCTCTTTTCTATTAGTAAGAGTTGTAAAATTGTATTTAATTATAAAATAACAAGTAAAAATTTTTGGAACTATTCATAGTGTCATTAAAATCAATGCGTTTAGATTTATAATTTAAAACTTACCTCGGATTGCTTTCAATGGAATTTTGTAAGGTGAAATAAAAGAATTCTCGCTTTTTTATGAGATTTCAAATCGTGTTATTGGAAAACAAAATGACACACAATTTTCATTGATTTCTTTGAAAGTAATGATATTGTCAGATGAGCAGGCTTAAATTTCCGAATGTAACAGTTTTAATTAGGTTCAAATTTATATTGATGTGTTTGATGCTTCTGCTAGAACAAACAAATCTCTACCTCTTTGGCATTGTATTAAATTCATGAATTATAAACTGATCTATTGATAATTATTTTTACAGAATTAAGTCTGCATATGATACCTTATGGCTGGACCCAGCGTGGAGAAGCCTCTTCAAGCCAGACGGTGTCATCACGCGACGAATCAGATTTGGGTAAGTTTCTTTTTCTTCAAGTATCTCTTTAACATGATGCAATTTAGCAAAAAAAGTAATTGTTCACATTTACGTTGCTCAAAAAAGTAGCTCTCAGTTCCATGAAAGCTACTTCTAATATAACCCCCACCCCTCTCAATTTTTGTAATATAAAAGTAAATTAGCGTAGCCAGGATAAAAAGTACTTGTGTGGTATTTCGAGATGTTAACAACAATATTTTTTAAACAGCAAACAATATAGCTTTATGTTTTCTCGTTTAAATTGTTTGAAAAAGTTCATATAATAAAAATCCTAAAATTATAATTTTAAGCTTTTTTAATGAAGAAATAATGACCAAGAAACTCAATTTTTTGTTCATAAGAAAGAAATGAAAAAGCCTTTTGTAAAAGCGTTAAAAAGGAATTTTTTCTCAGCCAATCTGAACTAAAAAATTTATTCGTCATATTTTAATTGATTTTTGTGGGAATTCTTTTCTATTGCATTAATCGACTCAGGCAGAAAACATTGCAATATTTTCGTACAGTTTTTAGAAAGCTGATGTGATAGGCAACTTGAAATTAGAAGTGTGTAATTTTAGTATTTTTCTGTAAAAAAATTATGTTTAGGTAGAAGAAGCTCTCATCGATCGCCTCATATTTTTATTTACTGATAGATAGGAGATAATGAATGTAGTCCGATAGATGCCTTTTTTACGCAATATTTTAGAAAACTTTAAATTATTTGACAATCATGTAAAAATTGAACACTTATAAAGGATAACTTTTTACCAGCAAAGATATATTTATGTGCAAATTTTTTTTCTTTTTTTTATTATTAGTAGGTATGTTAACATGATTAAATGTTATTTTAATTAATAATTGAAAATAAATAATTGGAATGCATTGAAAACCAATTCCAATTGAAATTCAATTTTATAAGTTGTGAGCCTAACGTACTTATATACTAATAAGCTTACAAAGACTAAAAATAACAGCAAGAGAGAAAAAAAGAGTTTAATTGCGTTCCTTACGTATGTTTCAACTGATTCATATTATTTTGAATTTATTCAAATTTTGATGATTCGAACAGTCCAGGAAGTAAACGCTTTTTTGGTTTCATTCAAAAACAATTTGAGTCTGGTCGGAAAAAAGTAATTGTAACTTTTTTAGGATTTTGAAAATTAATTAATCTTAAACTTGATTTATGAAATCGACAGAAATGGCTCATTGATCATCAAAAAAAATTTAGGAAAGCCACACAATCGAGCATATTAAAGAATAGTTAAGGCTATAATTATTTTTTTAAAGGCATTATGTTTTAGGATTTGTTCAGTGGCAATGCATGTTACATGTCTTCTACATGACACTATAATATCATAAAATTTGTTTTCAAATTAAACGAACAATTGCCGATCCTGACTAACTTAGAAAAACTTCATAAATTTTAACTGTTTCTTACAAAATTAGATGAATTTTGAGGTTTTTTTGTTGAATACTCTTGCATCTTGCAATAACGCTAAAGATTTTTGGGCAGCATTAAATAGTTTCAAAATAAAATCTTCTTTAGTTATTGAAATAAGTTTCAGAAGTTAGTAGGCTTTTAGGGCTACATTATATACTAAACGAATTTGTGTTTGTGTTAAGAGGTCTATAAATTTACAGATTTTACTATTATTTTAATTAAATTAAAATTTTGCCTTGTTTTTCTCAGAAAATGTTGTTTTTAAATAATATAGCAAGCATGTAATCAAACATCACCTATCCGAACGGCATTAAAAATAATAATTAAGCTTATTCTCTGTTTATCAAACATAGCAAGTTTATGAAAAATATTCTCTTCATTGAACATTCTTTTAGCGGGAAGATTTTTGTTAAAAACGCATACAAAAATCGAAAATATACAACAACTAAAAGTTTAAAAAATCGCAATAGCTGGTGAAAATCAACTCATATCATGAAAATTTAGTACATTAGTGACGAGGGTAAAAAATCAGCATATTTGCTATCAAATCAGCGCGTCTTTAGCCTATTTAAACAAAACATTAATCAAGTAAGTTGAGTGGTACAAAATATAATTTTCTGAAAATACTTAACAATTTTTTTTAGATTTGAACATTTTGTTGAATTAAATAGAAAGATGATAATTTGTGTTGGTCTACTGGTCTATAAACTTATCAGGATGTCCTACTAAGTTATTTTAGGTGAGCCATAGGATCTTGGTATAACAGAATTGTAAATTTCAAAGTTTTATTTAGTTCCAGATTCAAAATATTAGTTTCAATCATTTCAAAAATAATTTAGTTTAATTTCCTTGTAACTTTGTTGGATTCAGTAAAACTTTAAATTTCCTAATATGATAATTCCTATCAATAATTACATAAAATACCCTTTACCTGTACGGTTTATTATAATAAATGCAATAAACTTTTCTTATTTTGAAGCTTGATCAAAATATTCAAAATTTTCACTATTTGAAAAATTGCTAAACATATGCTAGACACCTTTAAATGTTGCTTCATTTATTAATAAGTAGCATGCTAAAATTATGATTAAGACTTAAGCAATATTCTACACTCTCGGTAATCACCTCGTTCGATAAATTTAATAACCATTTTGGATTAAAATACTTGTTTTCTGGTTGGTAATACTTTTTTATTGTTGCTTCATATATCTTGAAAAATTTTTCTGTTGGTTGTTTGCCAGACCTGTTTAGGTAAATAATCTGTTTGACCCTAAATTCTTCAAATAACGGTTAATAAATTGTTTCTCGAATGTTTTTTTCTGAATTTACTTAAAATTACTGAATTCCACAAATGAATAAAACAATATCTCTATATGAAAAATTTTAACTGTGGTTCTTATGCATTAGGAACGGAATTTGTTGATACTTTTATTGATTTTAAAATTTTAAGTTCGCGTCTAGTATATCAGATATAGTGAAAGGATTCTATTGTTTCTACAAGAAAGCTTAAACATTTAAGGCATTTGTAGTTCCTCCAAAGATTAACTCACATTACACCATTCTCTTAAATTTGTAACTACTCGTATCTCTTTATCACAATCCTTTAAAGGAGGATGTCCGTTTATTTTTTATATTCCATTGTTGTTATTTTCTTCCAACCGAGTTGTAAGATGAGACGAAGCTTTTATATGTTGATCGGGTAATTGAATTTAAAAACTTCTTATTCAAAATAATTTTAATTTACTTGAAATAATTATTTTTATTTATTCATTCAAATAAATTAATATAATAAGCTTTTCTTTTGCATACATGGAATAAGGCCGAAAAAATTAATTCCAATATTTTGATACAGTTTTTAGAAAGCTCAGAGTAGGCAACTTGAAATAAGAAGTGTGTAATTTCCATTTCTTTTCGTATAAATATTTTTCAACATGACAGTTGATCTCAACCATCTCCTTATAGTAGTATTTGCTGATCAGTAAGAGATAACACATGTATTCTGATAGACGCCTTTTTTACGTATTATTTTAGTCAAGTTCAAATTATTCTGCGATCAAGTTAAACTAAAAGCTTTAAGAAAAACAAATTTATTTATCTCTTCTGTGGACCTAATATGTGTTAACATGATAAAAACTTATTTTTATTTATAATTTATAAAAATAATTAAAATTCAATGGATTTAATTCAAGTTCAAAGATAATTTAAGGTGAGGTCGAACTAACGTATTCTTATACAAATATAATGACAATTATAAAAATAATGGAGAAAAGAAATGCAATACAAAGATAAAGTTTAATTGAGTTCCCTCAGATAGGTTTTAATTTGCTTAATTTATTTCTTTATTTACTAGACATGTTATGATTGGACCAGTTAAGCATCTCAATTTTTTTGCGATTTCATCCGAGAACCGTTTGAGTCTTTCATAAAAACGTGTTGGAAAAATATATCTTAAAAATCCTGTATTGGTAAATCATAATTCAATCTATGTTCTGTTTGTCAAAATTGTAGTTATGCCTCCGTAATAATTGGAAGAATGATAACATTCAGGGTTTTTTTGCCTTGAATATTTCTGTGTTTACTTAATGATGTCTGGGTGATTGCTTTGGTTTTAATAATCCGTCTGGGTAGCAGCATCACAATATAAGATCTAATCATTATGTTGTAGAAGTGGAAGGCACCTACAGAAAGCAATCCAGTCTGTTGAGATTTCTAGATTCAGGGAATGTTTTTGACGTATTATGCGAGTCACGTCATTATGTTTGCGTGTATATTTTTTCTGAACCAATACGCGACAGCCATAAGTAATGTGCTCAATGGATTCGTTGGTACCTTCATCTAACCGGCCACAGTCAACCACCTCTTGATGTAAAACTTGATTGCGATCATTTATGGTGCAGACAACTCTTTCATGAAAAGCACTGACGAATCGTTAAATTTCTGGTTACAAGACGCCCTTTCTCAGCCAATTAGTGAATGCCTCACAAGCCACTCCAAGTTCAACTTGGACAACGAATGCCTTTGTATTAGTTCTACATGCCTAAACCGTAGTAAAAATGACCAAAATTTCTTTCAAGGTCAATAGTTTTTCGAAGATATGGCTATTCGCATTATTGTCATCAATATCCGGATCTGGTCCTAGTGGATTCTTCACTTGATGTTCATTATCCCTAGCACCTATGCCCGCAGCTTCAATTAGGACTGCATTTTCTCTATCTTTCAAGGGGAGTTCGTGAGTTGAAAGCTGCTGTTCCCTTTCCAATTTGTTAGTGGTTGTTTCCACAGGCTAAAGGAATCTGTTCACAGACACTAATTGCTGCGGATCTATTGCATTCGGAGCATTCATTCTTGTGGTTAGCCCTGAGCATCTCATAAAATAAAGCTGCATAACATCTCTGTTTATATAGTATGTCTATTTTTATCGCTTTCTTGGTTGATGAATCTCTGCATCTGCCTCTGGTTGTACAAGGCTATCTACATCTGGTGAATGGGATGATGGTTGATCATCAGCAGGTTGAGGAAAAAACATCAATTATCGCTGATTGATCGTCTGAAGCGGATTCCTCTGACTGAGGTTCATTGGCGTCCACTTTCGCGTTAAGATACCATAGTGCGACTTTCCTTGAATGAAGATACTTTGCAGCAAATTGAATCCTTAAATTGTATTCCTTTTCGATTTTGGTTTCAAACTTTGCGCTTTCGTAATAGAGATTCACCGATTCCTCTTTTATTGTGTTGAGATGGTTGGCTGCAAATAGCTAACGCTAGCCAAAGCATCCTGAGTTGGTATCGCTGTAGTTACATTGAATACCGCTTACCGCAGACGTTCTTGCTGGCCAGCTGTTTGAAAAGTGAGATGTGCCTAACCACCTCACAGCTCACGATCACCACCGTGCCGCATGCTGCGTCTTATGGAAAATCCACAAAATTTTGATCTAAGCCTACAACCCTGTTGTGAAATAAGAAAATAATTTGAGATGTTCTTAGATGTTGAACGGGTATTTAACACTTTCCTTTAAAACAATAATTATTCAATTTTAATATTGAATAATTTTTTTTTATTCATTCAATTAAATTTAGTAATTGCTGTTTTTCATTAATGTCATCATTCTGCACCACGGGGTTCTTTCTATACTCATACTATTATTTTTTTATTTGCAGAATATTCGACACATTCGGAATATAAGTCACAATATAATAAATATGTTTGAGAATTCGTCAGAAGATGTATAGAAAACTGTAAATATGATTATATCTCAGGGGAAAAATTCATTTTGAAAATAAACTGGTATAAAATACCTTACGAAAGGCAGTCAAAAGTAAATCATTATACTGAGTTAATATTTTGCATTTTCATAAATAATTAAACTAATTGTCTGCTATCTATAAGAAATGTGTTTTTTAAAAAGAGGAAAAACGGTTTAAAAATTTTTCAAAATTTAGGAAATGTAATCCAATTTAACGGAAATGTAGACAATTTTTCGAAACCAATTAAGTTCCATTAAAGATAGTTAGCATTTTGACTTTTTTTTATAATATTCGTACTGGTTGTACGTACCAAATTATACAGACTTATACATCAATATAAGCACAATATATCTCAAACGAGTTGATTAAGGGAAATTATAATTGATAGTAAATTAAAAATTTGTTAGTACAGTATAAAATTATTTAATAGCATAATAATAATTCACTTTTAATATTGCATCACTTTTTTCCTATTTATTAAATTAAAAAAGTATTGATTTTTTATATTTTCATCATTCTGCAGCCGACATTATTTTTTGTTTAGAGTTAATTTTTTAACTAAAAATATAACTAGTATTATTTGTTTAAAATTTGATATTTTAAATTAAAAATAGACCTGTTTTTGTTGAAAATTCAACTTATTTCTTGGTAGCAAATGAATATTCTTGGTTAAAAATTAATTACTTTATTTGTTTAAAGTTCAAATCTCTTTTTAATTGCAAAAACAACTATTATATATTTCGCAGAGAATTCATCTTTTTTTAACGTCAAATACTTGGCTTGAATTGAAGTTGCTGCTTAAAAATTAATTTTTTTTATCAAGATTCACTATTCAAATGAAAATTCATATTTTTAGTTTGAAGTTGTATTTACAACCGAATCGTTAAGTTTTTAAGCATGAAAGACAAATTATTTACTTTTTCTACGGAATAATTGTATTTTCCAGCTGGGAATCGAATTTTTTTTGAAAGAGTTACATTTGAAATTAAAAACCATGAATTGCGTCTAAAAATTAAGTAGATACATTTTGCGTTTAAAAATATTAGTTTAAAATCAAAGAAAGAAATTATTTTTAATAAAATAGTTTAGTATTCATGGAATCGATTAAAAGTTTAACAAAATGTTACGTCTTCCATCTGAAAGGATGAAATTTAAAGCACATTAGATGAATTCTCAAAGAAAAGTTTAATAATTAAGTTTTGAACTAAAATCAATAAATCTGCTACTACAAATAGAATGCTTAAAATTTCTGTTAATTAATTTAATTTAGAAAAAAGAATATGTAACAAAACAGTTGAAGCTTCAAATAAAAGAATGGATTATAAAAAAGTTAGTTCAACTTTCAACAAAATCTATTTTTTTTGCCACGATAAATGCGGAATTTGCAATTGAAATTGTAATACTTGAATTAAAAACTAAACATACTAGTCTTCCGGAAAAATCTAGATAAAAAGCCAAGCTTTCGAAAAATAATTGAATTTCCAAAATGGTTTTATTTTTGTGCAAATCCAGAGTTTTCCTTGTCAGAACCTGTTTCTATTTTTATCACTTTTTACCGTTTCCTTAGTCGTTTTGAAGGATCATAACAAATATTGCGAAAATTAAAACTTAACATTTTCTAACATTATCAAATTTATCAATAATTAAAGTGCAATTCTGTTCACCCACACGGGTTATCAAAATGTTACCATGGTCTTTAATAAACATCTTATTATTATTTAAAATCTCATTTTCAAAAATAATTGTTTACTTCTACTGTTCAATAATTTTTATTCATTTATTTAATTAATTTTAATAATTGCTATTTATCACGAATTTCATCATTTTTCACATACGGGTTTTTGCTACTTATATAATTAGTTTTTGGTAATAGCGGAATATTTTTAAATTAATATTTAGAAATGGTGCATTTCACCATTTTTATTAGGAAGTCTTAATTAAAAATCTGACACTGTTCTACAAATTTATCATTGATCATTTTTTCTGCAATTAAAAAAAATGAGGATCCTTTATCATCCGGTCTTTATGCCACTCGTTTTTCTTTTTTCTATTGGTAAGCTTTGTAAAATTTTATCTTCATAATTATTAAAATTTAGAACCAGACCACCTTTCTTTGTGCTTCTTATTTATTATCCTAAATTATAAACTCGATGTAGCGCTACGTGTGAAAATAAGTTAGGAAATAAAAAAAGTAAAGATAAGGTAGGAATCTGGTCAGGTGATAAAAAGTGACCATTTTTTGAACTTGTAAGTTTTTCAGAATTAAGAATTGAAAATTAATCTATTGCTCGTAGAGTAAAAAAAAAACGAAATTTTGTGAATGGAAATTTTTCAATTAAATTTTTTTATTAGTCAAATGTCAAAAAACAATAAATCAGGTTATTCTGAAGTCTCAACAAATAAATGAGACTTTAATCGATTGAGAACTACAGTTTAAAGAATTTTAAAAAGTAATGTTTATCGCAGAATATCGTAGGATGAATGTATTAAATATTGCAAATATTGAAAATTCTAGTGGAAATATTAAAGAAGAAGATTTAAAATTTAATAGTCAAAAAAATGTCATTCAAATAATCTCAAATTACAATAGCAATAATAAATTTAAAAGTTCAATAAAATCCGTTCAGTTAGTTGAAAATTTTTAAAAGTATCACAAAAATTTGATTTTTGTGAAGGCTCATACTAAAAGTAACTTAAAGGTTGCATCAAATTGAAATGATTTTAATAAAACAATTGAAAACATTCTTAAAAATGATATTTTATACAAGAATATTAAAAATAGTATGTTTCCAACAATTGAAAATAATTGTAATGATACAGCTATTCAATGGGAAAATAAAAGATTAATTAATGATCAATGATTTGCATACTGTTTAAAAACACAAAACAATGTTTTAGCGAAAGCTTATGCTTTCCTTAAAGTTCACAAACCTAATTTAAGTAGGAAAAATTAATTATTTTTACTGTTGATTCTCCAACTCACAATTTATCACAATATATTTTAAATATTCTAAATACAGTTTATATTAACACTAGTTTGTCAATAAAAAATAGTTGGGAACTTAAAGATTGTTTAAAACATATTAATGTACCAAAAACTCATTCAATAGCTTCTTTAGATGTCGTTTCCATCTTTGACAGTATCATACTAGATCTTGCTTTAGATTGCATTACAGAACAAATTAATGTAAATTATGATTTAACCAAAATAACCAAAAATAAATTTTTAGTAGCTACAAGAACGATTTTTAATGATACCGTGTTTTTTTTAACAACAAATTTTATAAACAAATTTCTAGTTGTCCTATGAGTTCTCCCTTGTCTTCAGTTGTTTCAGATTTATTCTTAAAAGATATTGAATAAAGAGCTTCACAATTACAGTGAAACTCTTTAATTGTCCTCCCTTCTATAGCCTTTCCGAGAATTGACGACGCGCCGCAGGTTTGCGCCGGATTGAAAGAGAAGTTCTTCAATTAAATAAATTTTGAGATCGAAAAAATGGGGTTTCTTTAAATTATATTTTAATTTATGTGGACCGTAGGATTTCAGGATTTCAACATTATTTTGCGATTTTATTAGAGAACCGTTTCAGTCTTTTGTTAAAAAAAGTGATTTTAAGATTTTTCGGATCTTCAAAATTACGTAATTTGAAACGATAAAATTGACTAAAATATTTAAGATTTTTGTTATTTATTTAAAGATAGTGATTTGCACATTTCAGGTTTTTATTTAAATTTATTTCCTTAGAAATGATAATGATTTTTAGAATCATAATGAAATAAAAATTATGACCTTTAAGTAAGGGGAAAGATAAAGAAAAATATGCATATAACCACATTTAAATAAACATTGATTTCTTCCATTCTTTTTTGTCAATTTTTTATGTCTAGATACACACGAATGCCGAACGTACGAGGTTTTTGCGGAAAGAGTCCTTGAATCTTGTCAACATTAAAAAAAATTGATGACACAGCCACACAAAAAAAGTTATCGGAGCCAGAAAAAGTCACCTACATAGCGTTGTAGTGGAAATTTCTGCTTACCAGTTTTATTTATTCGACCTTTAATTTTTAGACGAATTGAATTTATCTATGTTGGCTGCTTTAAATTTGGAATTGTTTTTGCAAGCTGTTGAGTTGATCTTTTTATATTTCTCATGTGAAAAAATGTAAAATTTTTCATCTTATGTTGTGCGACAGTAACTTTGGAGAGAAACGCTAAAAAACACGACATCCTTCTTATAATAAACCTTGATAAAAGAATTTTTAAGTTTAGGCCGGAAAAATTTTTTTTTTGCTAAAGTTAATGACAATCAAATATCAATGTCTATGATAAGAATTATTATATTTCTTCCAGCCCTTCTCTTCAAAAGTAATGTAGAACAACGTGAGACGAAAAAAATTTGATGAATAAGAAAAATCTCAAATTGTTTATAAGCTAATAAGATTTTCCTCAAGAAATCCATTTTTATTTTCATAAAATTTTACAAAAATAAATTTTTTCCCCACCTAAACTTTAAAAAATATCTTTTAATATGAAAGCTATGAAAGGATCATCTCAACATTAAAAAAAACAAATTCAAGCTTTTAGTAGCCAACTTGAAGAAATTATACCTCTGACTAAAAATTCGACTAACCTAGACCAGCACTATAGTACTATGTAGGTCTCTTTTTTGCTTCTGCATACCTTTTTTTGTGCGGCTGTGTGATTTTGAAAACTTGAACAAAAGAATACTAATGTTTACTTATGTTATTTTATAAATCTTTTTTACTTGTAAACAATTTTAGTGTCTGATTATTTCTTTTCTTGCATTGGCACAGTTTGACAAGTTTGTATTTAAAAATTAGAGTTGGTTTTCAATGATTAATGAATATTAATAAACGCCACGATGAAAAAAAAGTTGGAAATAAAAAAGCAATATAATACTTGTTTCGCTTGAGAATTGGCTTGCCGAGTTTCAATAATTTAACAATAATGAAAAAAGACACCAAAAAATTCCAGCGGAAATTCGAAAATCAAAAAATTATGTCAATTATAAACGCCTAAATCCTTTCTACCAAACAGTTGATTACTCTGTACAATAAAATGGATTGCAACTTTTATTTTAATCAATACGCATTTCAATTATTGGAGATGCAAAATTTATTTTATTTAATATATAAGTACGAATTGTGATGAGAATGACCAACAATAATCTTTTGACAAAATTCCCAATATCTACGTCACGAAACGTCAAAATTCACCATTCATTACAATACAGTGAACTAATTTTGAATTGAAAGCAGCGCGCACTTGCGCGCGACTCTTAGAAAGGGTGGGGGTATAGGGAAGCCAATTCCACACTCTCCTGTGGAATTGGGACGCTCGTCTCTGTGGAGCACTCGTAACTTTAAGCCTCGTACGTTCGGAATTCTAGTGTATTTAATAATTGCAGATCTTGGTATTTCTGGCGTATACTGGTCTGCAGTTATTTTTTTTGGCTAACGATAATACACCAATTTTAAAAGTTGAAATCATTAACTCAGATAAACTTATCAGTTTTAAGTTTTTGTCACAAATTTAGATGCAGTTGGATTTCACGATCTCCTACCCAACCAGTGTTTTGTAAAAATGAGGAATAACGTCACTTTCTCTGGATTACTTGAGTTAGGTTCCGATATACGAATACCTTTCTGGATGTATCCAGGGAATTAGTATCACACGCCCGATTTCGTATTTATAAGAATAGCAGACAATCATTATCGTGTACGTCCTAAAAGAGCAGATTCACTACCAACTTTTAATCTTGCCCTTCATATTCCACAGATCGTTAAAATAAATATAGATGATCAATTTTATATAGATGACTCTTTCCGATTTCAACCACAATCACGTCTCACGACCGTGAGATAGGTGGTTACAGTCTGTAAATAAATAAATACGGCGATCCAGTAAAAGCCTCGTGCATTCTAAGAAAACGGAGCGATCCAAGGACAACCGCCTTCTGCATTTTTCCCGCAAGTGTTTTACCGTATTGTTGACACGCAGGGATGCTTTTTAGGCCATTAGCAAGTGAAAGTTTGGCACCTTCAAGAGCGCCGATGATAAGGACCATTAGTTTAACAGAATATTCCAGGTACAATCGTTGCAACTCCCTTATAAGGTCTCGATACCTCTCTTTCTTTTCATTCTCCTTGGCTATGATGTTTTTCTCAGCTGGTGCCGAAAATTCGATAACGAACATGGTTCGCTTCTCGAAGTCAAGAAGAACCATGTCAGGCCTCGAGTGAGCAACAGAAACAGTTGTCGAGAAAATAAAGTTCCAGTATATATATATTTAAAAATTTGTCATAAGGACAACCGCAGGATTTCGCCGGGAGCGGGTGCTAATCTGAAAAATTGCACCCGCTTCCAGCGAAATCGCGGT
>NC_046663.1:16795001-16812574 GCF_010883055.1 Belonocnema kinseyi | reverse complement strand
TCTATAAAGGATACTCTCCGAAGCAGATACAAACGTCTCATCCGACAGATTTGGTATTCCGAACTGTCGGCGAGGAACAAAGTATCTGCAACGAACATCCTTATATAACCTTATATAACTTAATCCTTAAATAACCGCCAATTATTGGCACCGATATCACAACGACACAACTTAAAAATGGCATCTAACCGCATGCAAGTGCAAACTACAGTTAACAGGTGATATTTTCTTCTATGAGATTTCGTGAGTTTTTGACTTTTTAAATACAATACACGAACAGAAATTGTAAAGGCTTGCATGCTAACTAAAGTACTCTAAGAACGTCAGACAGTTTGAATTTGATACTATTTTTGCTGCACATCAAAATAATATTGATTTCGGTGTCATTTTGAACACTTTTTCACTGTTAACGCCCATCAATCCCTTATAGATGGTATATTTCATTTAAGATTTCTGGTTAAGCAAATCACATTTGCTATAATTTGTGGTAACTTTTAATTTTAAAATATCGACATTGTGTCATAAATGTACTTTTTCACTTTTAACAAATTTTCAAAATTAACAAAACGTCTGCTAAACATCTTTTTCGCCAACTGCTTAATGTGAAGTGGCTATGAAGATTTTAATGTACCAAGTGTTTGCAATTTCTGGAATGATTATTTTTTAATTCACGAAACCAAAATGCTCATGAATCAAAAAAAAAGGAATTTGTATGTGATAAATTTTAAAACTGTCTTCAATATAAATATTATCATTTATTCAATTCACGTTTTCCTAATGAGTGAAATAATGTTCTGGTATCGATTCACAGCTAATATAAATTAATAATGCTTCAAAGAAGTTGTTGTAATTTCTTGAATGAAAAGATTGCAAGTCTATTTGGGTTGAAATGTGATATTTTAAATTAATAATAGACCTCTTCTTGTTGAAAATCGAACTGATTTTCTGGTAGGTAATGCATTTTTTTGGTCAATATTGATCGTCTTAAGTGAAGATTTAAATTTTTATGTCGAAGTTGCATTCACAACCGAAGTGTCAAGTTTTTAAGCATGAAAGATGAATTTTCAACTAAGAACTTTACTGACAAGAAAGATAACTTTTCCAATAATTTTATATATTTGGCAATAATTTTTGCCAAATACCTTAACCTATACTGTGACATTTTTTTAAATAGAATTTCAATGGAGCCGCTAACAAAAATACGTAAAAAAAGTGAATGGCTCATTGCTGGAACAAAATCAATTATCCTTAAAGCAATTCAAGAAGGAGAAAAAGTACTCAACAAATTTCAAACTTTGCATCGGTAATTATTCTTAAAGTTTCAAACATTTGCGTTTAGTATTGCGGTAGTGGCAATAATGCAAGGCAAAAGAGAACTTGGCTCATGGTGTCGCCCTGAAAGACACCTGAAAGATGACCTTGTAGGTAGTCACACGATTTTTCCCAGATAAAGTAGTAAATCTAGTTTTCCAAAGCGGCATCAATGTGTCTATGCACTCCACGATTTGCGACTGAACATTTAAGCTTTCTAAAAGACAGGTGATAAGTCTATAAGAGGCCGAATCGAAAGCTTTCCGGTAATCAATCCAGGTCATCGATAGGTTACGCTGGTAGAATTCTGCATCTTTGCAGACACAACTATTGATGAACAGGTTCTCCCGACATCCTGCTACGCCTTTCTTTGAGCCGCGTTGTTTCTGAATTTCTTGTCACACAGGTTCAATTGCCCAAACAATCCTATCATTCAGGATAGTTGTGAATATCTTATAAAGTGTGTTCACACAAGTGATTGGCCTGTAATTCTTCGGGTGAGCTAAGCTGCCCATTTTCGGCAGGAGTATTGGGCACCCTTCCACCAACCTCTCCGGAATATGATTTTCCGATTTTAAATATGCGGTGAAAATACGGGCCAAATGCTGATGGGTTAAAGAAAACTTCTTCCATCAGAAGGTCTTGATGACTTTCATGAATATTAGACAAACACATAAAATCAATTTCAATACAAGGGAAACAAATGTGGATAAAATTTTGAAAGCGCTTAAAATTATACTAAAAAATACTCATCAATAGCTAGTGGACTTCTTAAAATGGCAGGTGATGAGAATATCCCCATTATCGAGACAACGAATTTGTTACCCGTAATGTTGAAATTTGGATTTTCCCCCAGGCGATAAAATACAAACTATTTCCAATTTTGTAATAGAATACGGTGCACATTGCTTGAAAAGGCCTCACATCTGGATTTTGACTAATTCCATTAATTTAAATTTTATTTAAAATAAGTAGATTGGAGTTCCGATTGTATGAAGCCATGGTGTAATTTTCTCAAAGAATCACGGTTTTACAATCGACCCAAAAACTAAAATTTTCACAACCCCCACGTATTTACAAATCATAGATTACCTGCTCAGATGCAGAGGCGAAGCTCTGAATAACGTGGCAAAAATGTATTTTACTACAAAACAAACGTAATAAATTCAAACGATACAAGTGAAATTACCATTTACTAGTGTCCCTCAAGTAGGAATGACGGACTCTCGTATGGCGCTTACAGCTCCCCCCACTTAAATTAAAGAAAATGGCATTAACCAATCAGATGACCTATTATTAGCGCCGGCACATATTTATATCATAAACGAAATATTTGCCCATCTCCGTTCGTCACAGGTTTACATTTTATTTTCAAATGTCAAGAAAAAAACATTTCACGCGAATATTTAAATCATATTCTTCCTTACAAAAATCTTTACAATTTGAAGAGTGACTAAATTTGTATTTAGTGAGAATATTATTCATTGACGACCTTGTATCATTTTCATATTCTGCACCTATCATGTACGTTCTTTCTTCTATGCTTCCCATATATATTTTAATAATATTGCTTTTATTAACATGTATCATACTAAACTTATAACCAAGGCTTAGGTAATATGCTATGCTGGTAATACTTTTGTACATATTCCATTCATATTTCTTGATAGATTTTTCAATGAGTGGCTTGACATACCTTATCATATAAATCATCTGTATTGCCCTGAATTTTTTAAATAACTCCAGTTTCTTCTTTCTAAAATGTTTGTTTTTACATTTACTCAATATTTTTAATTTATACGAATTACCAAGCGAATATCTGATCTCTGCATTTATAATTTGTATTCTTATTTTTTGGCTACAATATCAGAATTGGTTGACACTTTTATTTGAACTCCAAATATTTACTCACTATACTCCATTCTCTTAAATTATTAACTCTTCACCTATTTCTTTCAACCATATTGTAAGATTCAAAGAAATTTTTATGGAATTAATTTTTATTTAACATCTTCCTATTTACAATAAAAATTAATCAATACCATTTAAGCCATTATTCTGCACCGACGGGTTTTTATTTCTTATATAATTAGTTTTTTGTAACAGCGGAATATTTCTAAATTGAAATTTTGAAATAGTGCATTTCAACATTTTCATCAGTAATTATTAATTTAGAATCTTAAAGCGTCGATGTATTAGGATAAGGTAAAATAATATTAAGACACGCTTATACAAAAAATAATTGTCTCTACAACGCAATAATAGCATTTTTAGCAACATTACAATAATTATTGAATTATAGGATTAAAAAAATGAACATTTACTATACATATCATTTATTGATGTATATTTTAAAATATTTTTAATATTTCATGTAATCCGAAAGAAACATAATTTCTGATCAGAAACTGTTTTTTTTATCACATTGCTTCATTTGAATAGTCGGTTTAAAAGAAATATAACAAATACTGCGTAAATTCATGAAATAAGAAACTTCGTTTAATTTACAAATAATTTATCTGTTACATCATAAATCATTTTTTTGCGATGTGTACTCATGATATGAGAATATAAGTATATGCTCATGAGAATATTCATTAATATAGCTGTTCTACAATTTTTTCGTGAATAATTTTTTCCTCAATCTTGAAACTATGTGGAACTTTTATCATCCGTTCTTTAAGCTAGTCGTTTTTCTTTTTTCTATTGGTAAGCATTGTAAAATTCTATCTTCAAACCAAATAACAAGTGACCATTTTTTTAACTATTCGGAGTGATATTAAAATCAACTCTTTTAGTTTTATGAATGAAAACTTACCCCGGATTTCCTTTTATGGAATTTTGAAAGGGGAAATAAAAGATTTCTCCTCTTTATATAAGATTTTAAACTGTTTGTTATTAAAATAAAGTCACACATAATTTTTATTGTTCCATTTCGATGTAAGGATATTGTAAGAGCAGGTGATTAAAATTTCCAAATCACTGTGCGAAATTACTTTCAAACGCGATAACTCTGTCGTTCATAAGGCTAGACTTTTTTCAATGACAAAAAAGACTATTTTCTAAAGATCAAGAACGTCTCGAATTTTGTTCATTGATTTAGAATAGATTAATTTTTTTTTTAATTATTATGAAAACAGACACGCATACAGACATACAGGCAGACATGTAGACACATACGTAAAAACCTGTTTTTCAAATTAAGGGGGTCTCAAAACGTGGACATGTGACAAAAACTGGGGATTGGGAGGTCAAATTTTATACAAATGTAATACCTTCTCTGATGAGAATGTAAAAATGTATTTAATGGATTATGATGTTTTTTTAAATTTGTGAATCCACGATCGAATGGATGACAGTATCTCGCGACCTCTCCTTGTCAGTGTATTAGAATTAGAATTGAAAATTAATCCATTCCTATTTTTTCTTACAGAATTAAGTTTGCAAATGACACCCCAAAACTCGTACCAAAATGGAGAAGCTTCTTCGAGCAAAACGGTGTCATCACCCGATGAATCAGCATTGGGTAAATTACCTTATCATTAAGTATCTTGTTATCATTACGCAACTAACATACTAAAAATATTTGAAATACTGAAAATACTAAAAACAATAAACATACTTAAGATACTACAAATAGTAAAATTATGACTAAAAGTATTTCTTTAAGTATTGATGGAGGGGAAATTTTTTTTAGCTAATCTGAACTGAAAAAATGTATTCTTCATATTTCAATTGATATTTGTAGGAAGTTTTATCTATTGCATGAATCGTTACAGGTAGAATAAATTAATTGCAATATTATGATACAGTTTTTAGAAAGCTGGCATCAGGCAACTTGAAATTAGAAATATGTAATTTAAAAATTTTTTTACGAACATTTTTATTACGTTGAAAAAGATCTGAACCATTTTCTCATATTTTTATTTGCTGATCGGTAGCAGATAATGAATGTAGTCCGATAAGCGTTTTTCACACATTATTTTATCAAATTTTAGATTATTCCACAATGATGTTTTAACTGAACTCTGACAAAGATAACGTTTTATCAGTAAAGATATACTTTCGCCCAAGGATTTTTTCTTCTGTGTATTAGTAGTAGACATATTAACATTATTTGATAAGGTCTTAAGTCTATCGTACTCGTATACTAAGAAGCTCATGAAGACTAAAAAATCGGCAAAAAAAAATCAAGTTGAATTGGGTTCCCTAAATATGTTTCAAGTGACTTAAATTCTTTTGAATTCACTAAAGATTTGATAATTTAGAACTGTTCGGGAGGCCAAAGTTTACTTTTGGTTTTTATTCCAGAACCGTTCGAGTCTTGTCTGAAAAAAGTGATTTGTAAGATTTTTCAGATGTTGTTTTCAAATTACGACCTGTGTTTGAATCAGAAGAATAATAAAAAATATGTATATAACGACACTTAAATAAACAATGACTTCTTTAAATTCTCTTTTGTCAATTTTCCAAGTCTAAGATATCTAATAAGTACATTTAAAAACAATATTCATTTTTTATTTTTAGTTTATTGCCATTACATGTTACATGTCTTCTACTTAACACTATAATATAATCACATTTTTATTAAAATCAAAGCAAAAGTTGCAGATCCTGACTAGCTTAGAAAAATTTCATAAATTACAATTTTTTGCTACAAAACTAGATGGGGTTCAATTTCACGAACTTCTTCCTGACCAGTGTTTTGTAAAAATGAAGAACAACATTACTTTTGTTGGACGTCTCGAGCTAGGCACGAGTATACAAATTCCTTCCTGGCTGCATCCAGGGAATTGGTATGGCACGCCCGATCTCCTCTTTATACGAATAGCAGAACAGCATTATCACGCACGCCTTGAAAGGACAGATTCACTACCTCCTTCTGTTTCAAAACCTGCTTTTAGGTCACTTCCTGGTGTTCCTCTTGTTCGTCGTATTCCAAAGATCGTTAAGATGAATATAGGAGATGGTCAATTTTATATAGCAGACTCTTTTCAATTGTACAATGTAAATGAGCATCATCATCGAAGTGCAAACGAAGAACGTGATATCTCAGGCGATTATCCAGAAAACTTCCACGTGTATGCAATATTTCGTTATGGTGGTGGAGCTGTGTACAGTTCACCTCTACGTTATTATGGCTCAGCGTAAGAAAATTATGTTGTCAGTTAAATTTATTAATATTTTTTTTTATTAAATAAAAAAAGTTGCTGCCGTTACATTGTTTAAATATAAATATATTTATATCTATAATTTACGTTATATGCAATGCCTCATATTCGACGATAGACGAATTTTGATAATGAAACATCTCTTAATTGCGCAAGGGACAACATTTTCAAAAATTTAAGCAAAAGGAATACGTATGTAAAAAATTTGAAATCTGCCTCTTATAAATATAATATTCTTAATTCAAGTTATGCCTTTTCAATGAGTGAAACAATTTTCTGGTATTAATGGAAATGTTTTTTTTTATCGTAATGATATCACGTTAGGTGCTTACTTCTGAAATAGTATTTGCAGCTGTTTAATTTTCTTTCAGTCACTACCCCTCGCTATAAGCTAGATTTCAACAAATAAATGAAAGAATGCTAAATTTTTTTTAAAATATAATTTTCTTGCATCATTATGTGCAAAACATTCGAATGCTTAAAATAAAGTGGCCAATTACAAATCACTTTATTAAAAACTAAAAGCCACTACTTTCGTGCAGAATTTAAATAAACAACAGAAATTATAAAATAAATATATTCAAAAATTCGTGAGAGAATGTATGGAAAACTTAAAATCATATTATATTTCTTCACAAAATTCCATTTTTCAGATAAACTGGTTCAAAATACCTTACCTAATGTAGCCAAAGGTACATCATTATAAAATGTTAATATTCCGAATGTAGGAAAAGTAATCTAATTTAATAAAAACGTTAAAAATTTCTCGGATAAAATAATTTTAAATAAATATAGTAAATACTTTTTCTTTTGTTAGAACATTCGCAATTTGTATACGTTAAGAAACGTTGAGTCTTATACATCGTTCTAAGCGCAATAGAATTCATACAAGTAGAGTAGCAGAAATTATGATTTTCAAGAAATATGAAATTAGTTGGATTATTATGAAATTGTTAAAAGCAGAAAATAATTATTAACTTTCAATATTAGATCATTTTTCTTTTACTCATTGAATTAAATAGGTATGGTTTTTTATTGCTATTGTCATTATTCCGCAGCCGACAGATTTCTTTTTTTGGTTCAGAGTTAATTTTTCAACTAAAAATATAAGCAGTCAATTTTCGGTCGAAAATGCGTTTTTAATTAGAAATAGACTTCTTATTGTTGAAAATGCAATGCATTTTCTGGTAGAAAATGATTCTACTTTTAAGCATGAAAGATGAATTTCTAACTAAGAACTTTTCTACCGCGAAAGATAAATTTTTAATAACACAGCAATATGCGTTTTCAAAAAAATAGGTCAATTTTAGAAAATTCAAATGAATTTTTAACTAAATAATTGAATTTTCAAAAAAAAACGAATCTTGAATTCAAAAATTAATTTTTTACACAAAATTCCAACTATCAACGAAGTAGTAATATTTTCAATAAAAAAATAATAATTCTGAACTGAAAATGTTTTATATTATATTTACAATAAAAAAAATTTGTGTTTTAAATTAAGAATACTTGGAATAAACCTTTTATATAATAAAATACCTTAACCGAAATAAAATTAACGTTCACACAAACGGTGGAATTTTTCAATTGTAGAAGGTACCATTTTTAAAAGATTGTAAAACCAAAAAGGCGAATTATATAAAAACCACGTTAATTTCAGAAAATATGAAATTTGTTAGTTCATTATGCGTTTTAGATGAATACTTATATTTTTTAATCGAAGTTGCACTTACAACCAAATGTTTCAGTTTTAAGCACTAAAGATGAATATTTAACCAAGAACTTCTTTACCGAGAAAGATAAAGTTTCCACACAAAAAAGAACCCAAAAATAAATTTTTAATACAGAAATTCAACTGTTAACGAAGTATTTAGATTTTCTATAAAAAATAAAAATTCTTAGCCAAATGTATTATATATTATTTCCAATAAAAAACATTATAATTTTAAATTGAAAACAGTGAATTTCAAGTAAAGAATACTAATTTTAATTCTGAGAATCCTTTAGAATTAAAAAAAAACCTGAACGAAAAAAGTAACTTTTACCCAAACGGTTGCATTTTTTACAATGAAAGATCAAACTTTCAAATTATTTTAAAAGCAAAAAGGCCAATTCTCCTAAAATACGTGGGATTTCAAATCGAAAATATAAATCTTAAATTAAAAAGTTAATTTGCTACTAAATAGGTGTATTTTCTACGAAAATAGTAGGATTTTCAAGCTGAAAGACGAATTTTGTTAAAAAGAGTTACATTTTAAATTAGAAACTGAATTTAAAATAAGGAATTTTTAAGAAAATAGTAAAATCTTCATAAAATAGAATAAATGTTCAACAAATTGCTTCGTCTAAAATTAATTGTAAACAATGCTGTTCAACTTTCAAAACTTTTTTCTTTGCAACGAAAAATAATGAGTTTTCAATGAAAAATGTAATACTTTGATTTTAAGCTAAAAATACTTGTTCTCCCGAAAAATCTGGCCGACTAGCCAAGCTTATGAAAAATATTTAAATTTCCAAAATCTTTTTCATATCAGAACCTGTTCTTTTTTAAATCACTTTTCTTTGATTAAATTGTGGTTTGAAAGGAACCTAACAAACATTGCGTAAACTGATGGGATTTTAAATTGCGTTTAATTCAAAAATAAATAATCTGTTAGATAACACATTCGTTTAGATTTTCAGTTTTTGAAAAGAACGAAAAGCCTTTACCATCAGGTCTTGACTATAACCTTTTTCTTAAATTCGATTGGCACATCTTATCTCATTGAATTTGAAATTTATCTCATTTGAAATTGAATTTAATTTCTCATTGTAATTTTGAATTTATTATCTTCGTAGATTTTCTGGAATAATTAATTTTTTAGATAATCACGTTTAACATACCTTACTAATTTATTATGATATTGTGAACAGTAACAATAATTATACAGGCCCACAAAAAAAGTTGTCTGCACGAGACAAGTGACTAGGCTACCCTTATGGATTTTAAGCCGCAGAATCCGAATATGGCCTCGGAATTTGTCCTACACGTCTCAGTTTTCTGCTAGTTGTAAAATTAGGGAAAAACCTAGCGATTTTCTGTTCACACAGGCCATACAAAAACTTGCCTGCAAGAAACAAGTGACTAGACTACCCTTCTGGATTTTGAGCCGCAGAATCCGAATATGGCTTCGGCATTTGTCCTACACGTCTCAGTTTTCCCCTATTTTGCAAAAAGTAGGGAAGAGCCTAGCGATTTTTTGTTCACAAAGGCCGTAAAAAAACTTGCCTGAAAGAAACAAGTGACTAGACTACCCTTCTGGATTTTGAGCCGCAGAATCCGAATATGGCCTCGGCGTTTGTCCTACACGTCTCAGTTTTCCCCTATTTTTCAAAAGGTAGGGAAGAGCCTAGCGATTTTCTGTTCACAAAAGCCGTAAAAAAACTTGCCTGAAAGAAACAAGTGACTAGGCTACCTTTATGGATTTAAGCCGCTGAATCCGAATATGGTCTCGGAATTCGTCGTACACGTCTCAGTTTTCCCCTATTTTTCAAAAGGTAGGGAAGAGCCTAGCGATTTTTTGTTCACACAGGCCATAAAAAACCTTGCCTGCAAGAAACAAGTAACTAGGCTATTCTTATGGATTTGAGCCACTGAATCCGAATAAATTTGTTCCATTTTCTTTCTAGATGAAAAATTTAGGTAGAGGCCTAGAGAATTTCTGGTCACACAGGCTCACCAAAAAAAAAGTTGTCTGCACGGGACAAAAGACTTATTTCGCACGGATAAACTGTTAAGGATATTATGTTTTTGTTATTTTTGCCCTTGTAAATTTATATAATCTGAGGAAGCACTTCAATTTCCCTAGAATGGCCCAAGCTAGGGGAAATAGAAGGAACACTGAAGAATTGCTGTGTAAATCGATTATGAGACCAGATTCGGATTCAGCGACTCAAAGTACATAAGGGTAGCCCAGTCACTTGTCTCGCTAAGACAAATTTTTTGTATAGCCTTTGTGATCAGAAATCCCTAAACGGCTCGTAATTTATTAAATGTGTGCTGTGCATTTCCCCATTTTTGATAGTAATTATTAATTTAAAATCTCAGACGCTCCATACATTAGGACGAGGTAAAGTAATATTAACACACGTGTCTTAAAAGTTAATAATCTCTAAAACATAATGCTATCCTGTTGAACAACATTAACTAAATTAATTATTTCATTTACTCGGAAGAAAATAAAATTTCGTATCAGAATCTATTTTGTCTTTCATTACATTACTTCGTTTGAATAGTCGTTTAGAAAGCCATATAAAAAATATTGCGCAAATTCATTAGATTTTAATATAGCCTAAATTTACGAATATTTTTCTGACTGATAATTTTTTTTACGCCGCAGAAAATTTTAACCATCTCAACATATTTGTATTTTCTGATTGGAAGGAGATAAGAAATATAGTATTATAGCCGCCTTTTTTACGTATTATTTTAGATAACTTTGAAATTATTTGAGAATAATACTCAAATTATTGCCTTGGCAGTAATAAAGTTGTATCAATAAAAATTTATTACTCTCCAAAGATTATTTCTTGTAGGTATTAGTATAAAGTATCCTACTGAACAAATAATGTCATCTAACAAAGTAGTTTATAAAGATATGCTAACAGTTTGAAAAAAAAAATGGAATGCATTTTTTTCCTCTACTGAGGCTTCAGTTGGTGCTAATAGAATGGAAACTTATTTTAATTTATATTTTAGAATAATTAATTAACACGCAATGTAAATAAATTCAAATTGAAAAATATTATTCTATGACGTCAAATTAACATACGCGGATGTAAGTAAAGTTACAAACCAAGAAATAGTGGCGAGACAAATATGATATACAGATCAAGTTAAATTAAGATCCCTTAATTCTTTGAAATTTAGCAGACATTTTAAAATTTGACCAATAAAGAGATTTCAATATTTTTTACGATATTATTGGAAAACCGTTTGAATCTTGTCCAAAGAAGTGGTGTAACGATACATCTTGAAAATTCCGTAGTCATTGCCGTTTGTAATATGATTTGCTATTTATTACTTCTATTGAAATTGAAATCTACAAATAACGCAGCCCAACAAAATTTGTGCCCAAATATCGAACCATGTGAACGCAAAGGATTTTGTTATCCTAAAACCGAATCCGATATCCAAATTTTATCTACATGTCAGGCTTTTGAGATATCCTAACCTAAAAGGGCAAAAATTCCTTTTTATAGCCTTATTTCTAGAACTGAATTGGTTAATGTGCGATATCTCAGGCAAAAAAATCGAGTCCGGATTATAAAAAGTGGAAATGAAAGGTGAAAAGGAGTGCTACGCGATAGCATTAGCAGTTTCTACACAAAAAATTCTGATCGTGTTACATTGCCTCAAATATGGCTAAAAATAGACATTTTTAAACTTTTAGGTTAGGATATCTTAAAAACATGATGTACGACCAGTTGAAGATCCTTACATTTCTGAAGTATTTTTATACTTAAAATTTAAAAACCCGTGATTATTAAAAATTTAAATTACAATCTTAGCAAAGCTTCATCAATTTAAATTACAATCTTAGAAAAGCTTCATCAGTTAAAATTTTTTGTTTGAAAAATAGATGCAGTTCGATTTCCGGACCTTCTTCCTGACCAGGGTTTTGTAAAAATGAGAAACAACGTTACTTTTGTTGGAATTCTCGAGCAAATCTCCTCTATACAAATATCTTACAGGCTGCATCGAGGGCAATTCAATATCATGCTGGATCTTCTTTTTATACGAATAGCAGAACGCCATTATCGTGTACTTCTTGAAAGAACAGATTCACTTCCAGATTTTAATTTTGCTTTTTATACTCCAAAGTTCGTTAAAATGAACATCGGAGATGGTCAATTTTATATAGCTGACTCTTTTCGATTTTACAATGTGCGAGAGCATAATCATAAAAGTGGAAATGAACTGCTTAATGTCCGAGGCGATTTTCGAGAAAACTACCACATATATGCTAAATTTCATTTAGGCGGCAGTGCTGTTTATAGTTCACCTCTACGATACCGTGGGTCAGCATAACAAACTTATATTGTCAGTTACAATCATTCTTTTTTCTTTTTTGTCAAACAAAAAAAGTTCTTGAATTTATCTTGTTAAAATAGAAAAGTATTTCTTTCTAGAATTGATGCTAAAAGGACTCATATTTAATTGCAGATCAAATTTGATAATGGGCCCTTCATCAATTACGTTAGGATTTTTTTTCTCGAAATTTTAGACTTTTTACGCGCGAATCATATTTCATATAATTCATCATAATTGTTTATTAGTAAAATATATATATACTAAAAAATTTTTCCATTGATTGTCTGGTATAAGTTAGCTAAGAAAGTTATTCATAGCGACTCTTGAAATTTAAGATGCAAATTATGCATGGTCAATCTGTGAAGTAATTTTTCGGTATTGATAGATACCTTGTATTATTTTTTTTCTGTGTAATAAAATTACGTCTGGTATTTCCTTATCGCATAAAATTCACATTTCTTTAGTTTTATTTTCCATTACTTCCTATGTACATAAGTTGACTTTCAAAGAATGCAGAAAAAATCAGGCTCAGCCAAGTCTGTGAGTAATAAATGGCGAAATTCAGCGCCATCTGTGATGATATAGAGAACTACAGACGCGTGCATGTGTTCGTCTTTATATATGTACATACCTCTTCCGTACATGAGTTGAAAACTAAAATAATTCAACAAGAAAGGAAGAATAAAGACAAAATGATGCAAATAAAAAAAGCAAAGCAGGAAATTTAAGATAATTATCATTATATTTCCCATTTTACGTCACTCATTCACTTCGTTTCACCTTTATTTGAAAGACTACAGTATAGAACTACATAACCAACAAAATGAGTTTTTCAGTAGACTGAAAAAATATTTTGTAAATTCGAAAACACTATTCAGAGATAAATCAAAACTTTGCTCCCGTGCTGAAGTGTTTTAAAATAGAGACCGTAAAAGTATTATTCAAAAAAGTTATATAGTTTCGAGAAATATAGCGTCGAAATTTACCATCTTAAAGTGACAGAAACTCAAAGTTGGAAGAGGCTCGCTCGGCTCAGGATGACAATAGAAAGTGCAATTTCGTATTGAAACAAAAAATAAGAGCCTACTCTCGAGATATTGAGTTGCTGAATTGACATTAATCGAGCTTAATTGGAAAAATAGAAAAAATTCTGACTAAATCTTTGAAGAATTTTGAGGTTGAATCACGTGAATTTTAAGAGCCACAACAAACAATTTTCCGCGCACGCGCTTTTAGCATGCCCCCACCACTTGGCGCTTCAAGTCAGCGCCATCTAGGATGAGCCAGATAGTTAATATCGTACCCCTTAATGCCTTTCCGTCCATCATAAACAAAAATTAATGTTACATTGTACTCGTAGAAGGAATCTCTCTTCGCAACCAATACCAAATTTATAGAAAAAAACTAAAGTTCAGTTTTTTTGCATCTACAATTTTTGGCTCTTCAATTTTACTTGCTTTTTGGCGAAAGTTTATCCTACGACGGAATTGAAGCTGTCTGCTACTACGTTCCTCGTAAGAATCGGAAAGCTTAAAACAACACAGAAAAAACAAAATTAAAAAATTATCGCAGGTAAGTCTTGCAATGCTTAAAAATTAAACATATTTTGGCAAAAGTTGCACCAAGGTTAGAAGAGTAATTCTAATCTCTTTTGCTGCGTCACGCTAAGGTGAGAAAATTTCTGTAAAACATGTAGAATCAGCAACAGAAAACACGAAAAAAAAATACCCTTACTGATATATCTCCTCAAAAATTAACTATACTATTGTAAACAAATGATAAATTATTTAATAGCACATAGCAAAAAACAACTGACAGATGGAAATCGCCATTTATTTCCAATTTAATTAAGTTGAACGACAGTAGATAGCGCTAGCGCAGAGTGGTAGGAAACGCAAATTTTTCTACAAAAATCGACCGACAATGCAATTCTTAACGGATTTTGATTTTCCTTTTTTAGAATTGATTGGTAGGCTTCCAGGTATAACATTTAGCTCTGAAATGCTTATTTTCAATGAAAGGAAATTTTCTATAAAAGATCAAACATACAACTTTTTGTTGCTAAACTTTTCCATGATAATATTTCTTCTAAAACATTGAAATCCATTAAAAAAAGGCACAAATCAGTGTAAAAACTGACTAAAAATAATTTATTAGTGGAATGAAGCAACGAAATTTTTTTTAAGAATGTTAAAAATCAATTAATTAACAAAAGTCAATTTTGTCGTGATTTGCAATGATTATCTCATTTTTGCTTATACCTTTTGTATCAGGTATCTCAGATAATGATGTCAGCTTACAATAAGTTAAGAATAGCTAATTGTTTCGAATTATTTTAACGATTTTTACAAACAAATGCACATTTTGACAATTTTGTGATGAAACGGTTTGATTTTTTTTTACGGAATCAACTTAGAATTTTGTTCCTAAGGCTCCTTGCTATCATATTTTTAATTAAATGAAAAAATGTTCTACATTTGACTGATTTATTAAACAATGGGATTTTATTTGTTTGAAGTCTAATTGATTTTGGGTCAGGAATTTGTTGCTTTTCGAGTTTATAGAACTTCTACCAGAAGTTTTCCCAAAAATAAAAAAGAAATTCATAATAAATCCATCCATAATAAAATGTTTAAAATGTGTATTTCTTTATGAAAGTCATTTAAATATTTATCATTTTCTGTCACTATAAAAAATATGATAGCAAAGAGTCTTAGGCAAAACACTTTAAGTTGATTCTGTAAAAAAATCAAGCATTCTCATAAAAAATGGTCAAAATGTGCATTTCTTCGTAAATGTTTTTTAAACAATTAGCAATAATTAGCTATTCTTAACTTATTGTAAGGGCAAATGATTATCTGAGATACTTTATACAAAAGATCTAGGTCGAAATTAGATAATCATTCCAAATCACGAAAAAATGACTTTTGTTATTTAATTTGTTTGTAACATTTTCTAAAACATTTTAGTTTGTCTAGCCCACTAAAAAATTATTTTTAGTTAGTTTTTACATTGACTTATCACTTTTTTAAATGAATTTGAAAGCCTTAGACGAAATGGTATCATGGAAAAGTTCAGCAACAAATAGTTTTTATTTTGTTGTCAAATAAGCAATTTCTGTTAATGAAAAATAAAAATTAACGGTAAAATGTTATACCTGGAAGCCTTACTAATAAGCCTTAGCTAATAATCTAGAAATATATCGAGGGCGCATGGAATATGTTGCGGGGAGATCATTTTTCAAAGTGCGACCGAAGTGTGTGGTACTGCGGTCATAGTGAGAATATCTGGTGATGCGTGATAGAAAAAGTAAATCCACGCAAGCGGTTAACAAAACCAAGCAAACGTATTTAAGAACGTTGAATATCACAATTCTTAGCGATGGAGATTTTTATACATAATTTTAAACACAATATTATTTAAACAATTTGAGTTGTACAAGTAGCACTTTTTTAAAAATAATAAATTTGTTATTGTATTATAAATATAAAAGCAACGGTTGTTATTCAATTGTAATATTGGAGAATTTTTCTTCTACTTGGTCAATTTAATTGATTTTTTATATTCTAATTGTCCTTATTCTGCAGCCGGAAGATTTTTGTTTAGAATTATTTTTTTAACTAAAACTATTGCTTGCTTATTTTCAGATGAAAATTTATATTTTAAATAAAAATGGGCCCCTTTTTGTTATAAATTTAACAGTAAAGTTGGAAATTAAAGTATTAATCATTCAAAGTTTTCTTGTTGGTTTAAAATTCACCCTCTTTTTAAGTGCCAGTATCTTCTCCAAGTAAAATCTCATCTGCTATATATTTTGACTCGAATTCATTTTTTTCTTGAAAAAATGAATAGTTCAATAATTTTAAAAAAATTCAATTTTTATTTTTGAAAGTTTATCGTTTTCTTAATTCAAGTTTAGTAGGAAATTAAATAAATGGGTTAAAAATTGTTCTGTTTTCTATGCAATTAATATGTTTGGTTCAAAATTTATATTCTCGGTAGCAAATTATTCTCTTTGATTGATAATTCGACGATTTTGTTAAAAAATCCTTTGTTTTTTTTTGGTTTAATTTAACTGATTGGAAACTTGTTTTGGCCAGAAAGGTAATTTTCTTTGTCAAAAATAAAATTTTGTTTAAACACTTGAGATCACTGATTTTGAACATGCATATCTTTGCTTTGACTGTTTTTTCAGTAACATAAATTTTTTAACTAAAAATCAAACTATTCTATTTTTGATTGAAAAGGTATATTTTTAATCGAAAATTAATCTTTTATGGCTGATTTCTCAACAATAAATTTGCAACTTAAAGTATTATTCAAAAATTATTATTTTCTGGTATAAAATCAATCTTTTTGGCTTAAGATTCACCTTTTTGTGTTGAAAATGCATCGTTTTAGGTAGCAATATTTTTTTCTAGTCGTCTCTTTGGATATTTTGAATAGCTTGGCCAAAAATAAAATTTTTTTAATGGTACTATTTTTTGTGCAATCAAAATTTTCAATTTTCTCAAGAAAATTCCAAAAGGTCTTATGATAATCTTGTAGGTCGGTCTTAAATGCAAGTTTTTCTGTTCTTAAATATTTTTGATATCGTGCGTTGTTTAGCTTAAAATATTTATTTTCATTTGGTTTTTATTGGATTTTAAAATACCTGATTTTTTTATCGAAAAAATTCGTTGCAATAAATTGTTTGAATTCCCTCTTCCTTTGTTTTATATTTTTAAAAAACGTACAAAAGCACAATCCCATTCCGAATAGTCTTTTGAAAGTTATCCGGTATACAGACCACGATGACATAAAAAATTTACTTTCTGACTCAGGGTTTCTCAAAGCGTCGACATTTGATGAAATCCGTAAAAGTTATTTGTTTAGATCGCTTTTGTTTGTTTAAACATTCGATCGAAGGAAACGTAACAAATATTACGTAAATTCATGAGACATTATTCTGCGTTTAATTAAAAAATTAATTATGTGTGACATCGTATGTCCAAGATTTTTGCTCGTGTAGGTAAAAA
>NC_046663.1:16778959-16794901 GCF_010883055.1 Belonocnema kinseyi | reverse complement strand
GTTGATTGGATAAAAAATGTCACTGATAACTTTGAAATTCGATTACTCGGTGTGAAATAAAGCTGTACTTTTTTTAAATAGTTAGAAAAACTTTTTTTTAATAATTAAGAATGTGACGAATCTTCTACCACAAGTTCAACGCGTTTTTTAATATTTCACAAAAGCTCACTCCAATTAGAATTTAAGAAAAAATATGTATCTAATGGATTGTCAGGATGTAAGAATAAATAATTAAAAATTGATCAATTGCTATTTGTTTTTATAGAATTTAGTTTGCAAATTTCACCCCAACGCTCGCCGGAGCATCGAGAAGCTTCTTCAAGCAGAACAGCTTCATCACCGGACGAATCAGATTTGGGTGAGTTACTTTTTCTTTAAAAAATTTCGTTACCATTAAGCAGCTTAGTAAAAAAAGTAAAGCGTTACATTTTCAAATAAAATGTACCTATGAAATATTTTGATAAGTGAACAACAATATTTTTCGAATACAATAAATAATAAAGCCTTATAATGATTTCTCGTTTAAATCGTAAAAATACCAAAATACTAAAATCCTAAAAATAATTAAATTATAACCAAAAGTTTTTTTTGGCAAATAATAAAAGGAAAATTCAATTTTTCGGCAATGAGAACGAAATAAAAATTTATTGGTGAAAAGCTTTCAATAAAAGGATTTTTTTCAAGAAAATTCATATCAATAGTTTGATACAGTTTTTATTCAACATATTTTTATTTGCTGATCCGTAGGAGATAACGCATGTACCTTGAGAGACGCCTTTTCACGTATTATCTTCGCTAACTTGATCATTAAAATTACACAAATTCAAAAGAGATAAAAATAAAATTCTATTTAACGTCCGATAAGCAAAAGAATGTTCAGAATTCCTGAAAATGAAACCAAGAATCTAATGAACAAATTTAGAAAACCAACATAAAATGTTTTTTTTTTAATTTGAAAAAAGATATATAATTTTATCCTATAAAAGAAAAGTAAAAAAATTTTCTTTTTTGCGCAAAAAAGGGAAAGAAAAATGAGAAGAGAACTATTTTTTATTTCGTTTGTCTTTTTTATTTTTATTATTATTAAATCACAATAAAAAATATTTTAAAAAAATAATCACCAACAAGGATGCTTTCTTCATGAAACTTGAGTGTCAAATCAGGTTTGAAATGAAAACCTATTACAAACTATCCTGAAATATCCGGTGATTTTCTCTTTCTCTTATTACTTTCACTATGCAAAATTTCAACATCATCCCGATCAAAATCATGGTAAAAATTAATAAGTTCCTTCGTATGTTTGATAATTCTTTAACTTATCATGTAGACAACACCACCCTTTTAAAAATTATCGAAAGAATTGTTGCAAAAAGTTTTTGATTGAATTCACTCTGCTAAGCTTCACGCAAAATATTGCTTTGTCTGCTTTTTATTTATTGGATTCTAATTGTAATTTTTTTTTAATTAAATTTTATAGGTATTGGTTTAGAAAAGAGATATTCCTAACAATATTCAAATTGCTTTTATGAAGTGAAACATAGGAAAAACCTAGAGCTCTAAAAATTTGAATACTGCAATTTTGTTTTGAAAAGGGTTAGCAGAAAAGAAATAAAAAATTTTAACGGAACGTTTATTTTACCTGTACCAATTGGTAATAGTATTACCATCCTGACTTTTATTTGCCTTAATGTCCATAAAACTGATCTTATTATTCTTTTCTATTTCATGTAAAATTTAAGTTTTTGATCAACATTTTTAGAAGGAATGACAACCATCTTCAACTTTGCTAAAGAAACACATAAAAAGGTATTATCAACATACTTAAAGTAAAAAAGAAAATCCAAATCCAACTTCTTAAAAACAAAGACCTCTAAATCCTCCATTAAAACTTTCACTGAAATCGGAGAAATGTCTGAACCAATAGGAGTACCAAACTTTCGCCTATAAAAAGATCCACTAAATTTAAAGTAAGTTTTGTTTATAATGAAAAATATCCTTTTGATTAATTTATTTTGTCATAATCGAATACATCTTTTAATATTATCACATTTATTTAAAATTGTATACATAACTAATTCAAAGGGTGCACTCGAAAACATTGCAACAACATCCAAAGAAATCATTACTTTGTCAATCGGAATCATATTCATCTGGAATCTTTTTTTAAATAATAATTTCTGGAAATTCCCAGATATTTTTAATATTGTATTTTGAAGTTGTGACAAAGTCTTTGAAAATCAAATTAAAAGTTTTTTTATAAAAATTTAATTGGGATATTAAAAGTTAAAATAAATATTCACAAATTATAGCCATCTTTGTGAATCTTTCTCAAACCATAACATCTGGAAAGCACTGTATCTTCAGTATTAATATCAGTCGATCTCATATCTTTTCCTAAAAGTCCTTTCTTTCTCGAATTGTAAAGGATCTGGAATGTGTTTTTTTTTAAATTTTTTGCGGAATTTTCATTTAATGAATCAAAATTATCATAAATGACAAGTGAATTCTCCATATCTCTAACTCAGTCTGATTTGTTAACACAAACAGTTATACTGCCTTTATCAGAATTCATGCAAATTATACCAGGGTCGCTTTTAACAAAACTTTTTGTTATCAGGAAACCTTTATAAATCTTTCGATCAACGTTAATAATGTTCAGAAAATTTTTACCAACAAAGCTCTTTGACAAGTATAACACCTTGTTTCAAAAATCTTACTTATCTAATATCGCGATACCAGAAGTATAAATATATGTTAAATATATAAACCAAGGATCCTTATCTCCTGCTTCAAAGATTTTTTGCAATTAAAAATTTTGCTCTTGAATACTAGTTTATATATTAATCAAAATAAAAAGTTTTTTTAAATTGAATTCACGGAATTCGTGGAATTCATGGAATTCGAGGAACTCACGAAATTTATAAAACTCAAGGAATTTATGGAATTACTAGAATTCGCGAAATTGATGGCATTTATGAAATCAGCGGAATTCCAGGAATTCTCGAAATTCAAGGAATTCATGGTATTCATAGAATTGAAGGAATTCACGGACTTTAGGGAATTCATTAAATTTAAGTAATTTATGGAATTCATGGAATTCATGGAATTCACGGGATTCAAGGAGTTCACGAAAATGATGGAATTTAATTAATTTATTGAACAAAATTGATCAAATTTGCGTAATTTATGGAATTAAAGGATTTCGTGGAATTTATTGAATTGAAGTAGTTCAAGGAATTCAATTAATTTACGTTATTTGGTGAATTTAATGAATTCTTAGAATTTCATGAACTTCTTAAGCTCGATGAACTACGTGCTTTCGTTGAATTGTATTAATTTATTGAATTTCATGAATACGTTGATTTTCGTGAATTCCATTAATTCAACGTTTTTTTTTTAATAACATCAATCAGTTGAATTCTCTGAATTACTTGAATTACGTAAATTCCATGAATTCCGTGAACTCCGTGAATGTTGTAAATACCATGAATTCCGTGAATTTCCTGAATTTCATGCACTTATTGAGTTTTGTCAATTCTTGGATTCCGTAAATTCCTTGAATTCCGCGAATGCATTGAATTCCGATAGTTCCATGAAATCCGTAAGTTCCGGGCGTCACGTGAATTGCGTGAATTCCCTGAATTGCACAAATTACCAGAATTAATGGAAATTAATGAATTCCGTGAATTTTTTGAAATCTGTGAATTTTTTTAATTATAGGAATTCTTTGAATTCCGTAAATTCCATCCATTCCGTAAATTTCGGGAATTCCATGAATTCTTGGATTCTTGTGAACTCCTAGCATTCCATAATTTCCATGAATTATTCAATTCCATGAATTCTTGAATTGCATGAATTCTTGAATTCCAAGAATTCTTGAATTCCATGAATTCTATAAATTCCGATTGAAATATCCTGCCGCAAGTTTGATACAGACTTTTTACTGGCTATTGAACTTGTTTTATAAAATTCTAATACTCACTCTTTAAATTTGAATTAGTAAATTATAGCTGATTGTCAGTTAAATTCTACTGATTATGTGGCCACAACTAAGTCACTGACAATTAGTAAAATTCAATGCTCATGTTTGACAGTGATTTTTGAACTTGCATTTAAAAAAATATCAACATATATCAACATTATCCCCACCTATAAAAAATTTTGACAAAAATGTCTAAAGTTTGAAGAAAAAATTCAAATTTTTGAAAATACTCTAAATTTTTTAATTTTGGTTGGAAATATCTGTTTAGCGAACCTTATTTTCATTTTGGGAACCTTAAAAAGTATATCAAAGGCTGACTCGATTAGACAAATACAGAGATCGAAAATTTAGACGATTGCATTACACTCTTATGAATGAGAATGTAAAAAGGGCATGTATATCTTGCATTCTTAGAGTTTCAATTTATTTTTTTTCTGAAGAAAATTTAATTAAAAGAAAAACTTGCAATAAGACTCATTATATTCATTATGTGCATGGGTATTGAAACAAACATATTTTCACTCTCTTGCTTTTATAAATTAAAGAGTTCGCCTTCTATAAATAAAGTATTTTGTTAATAAAAAAGTTAATTTTTTATTTTTATCGTTTTTCAAGATCAAAACAAAGCTTAAAATAAAAAAAACGCATTTCATAAAAATTAATAATAACGAATTCGGAGCTCTTTTGTGGGTGAATAAATTTGGTCCACTTATTATTTTCGTAGTTTGTGCCTTTTTCCCCAAAAAATCAATCTTTTTTTACTTTTTATGTTGTTTTTTTATGAATAAAACATAAAATACGCATCCTTTTAAAACTTTATTAACCACTTTTTATTTTTTTAATGCACCGTTTTTTTTAAATTAATATTTTTTTGTAACTTGCACAGTTAGACCGCGAAACAGAATGTTTTATTTTTAATTATTTTTTATTTGATCAAAATTTGAATTTTCTATTTTTTTTTTTAATCAAAAATTTATAATATTGAAATTTTTGTGAAATTGTTGAAAATATTTGCGAAATCATTTTTTTGTGTAAAGTCATTGAACTCTTAGTTAACATTTTCAAATCTATTTAAAATTTTTACGAAATACTTGAGATATTTGTGAAATATTTTTAAAATATTCGAAACTTTTGCAAAGTATTTGCAATTTTTGTAAATCTTCATAAAATTTTAAAATTAATTAATAATATTTGTTAAATAGTTTAGATCTTACCGAAACTTTTTGAGGTGTTAGGAAATTATTGAAATCTTTGAGAAGTATTTCCGGAATCTTTGAAAATTATTTGAATATTTATAAATAATTTTTAAACTTTAGAGATTTTCTGTGAGATAATTGGGAAATCATTTATTCCTTTGTGAAATCTTTAAAATCTATCCAAAATTTTTCAAAATTTTTGGAAACATTTGGTAATATTAGTAAAAATGATTGAAATCTTTATGAAATCTTTGTGAAAGATTTAAAATCTTCACCAAATCTTTGGAAAGTCATTGAACTCCTTTGCAAATATTTTCGAAGTGCTTGGTATATTTTTGAAATTGTTAAAACCTTTGCAAAATCATTGGGAAATAATTTTTTTCTTCTTATTATAAAAAATTATTGTAATATCTGTGAAATCTTTGCAAAATCGTTAAAACCTTGTTAATCTTTCCAAAATCTTAGTGAGATATTTAAAATCATTACGAAATCTTCAACATCTTTGAGAAATAATCAAAAGCTTTTGAAAATATTTTTTAATTATTTGTGAAATTTTTTTAATCTTTAATAAATTATTGGAAATTAATTCATGCATTTGCGAAATCTTTTTAATTTATCGAAAATCTTTGTTAAACCTTTGCGAAATATTTTTAATATTTGAGGATGTTTGTAAAAATGATTAAAATCTTTCTGAAATCTTTGAATAATCATTGAAGTCTTTATGACATTTAGATATATCTGAAATCTTTTAATCTTTAGAAAATCATTTTAATCTTTGCGCAATCTTTCTGAAATCTTTACGAAATATTTGAAATATTTGAAAAATCTTTAATAATATTCGTGAAATTATTAAATTCTTTGTAAAATCTTTTGAATCTATGCGAAATCTTTGTGAAATATTTGAAAACTTTGATATCTATAGGAAATTCTTGAAATCTTTCTGAAATGTTCAAACATCTTTGGAATTTTGAAAAAACTTTTGAAATATTTGTTTATATATGTGAAATTGTTGCAATCTTTGGAAAATCACTGATTTCTTTGTAAAATCTTTAAATCTATCAAAAATATTTCAGAAGCATTTGTAATATTTGGACATGTTTCCACAATATTTAAAAATTTTTTTAATTATTTGTAGAATTATTAAAATTATTGCGAGATTATTGAAATCTTTGTACAATATTTGAAAAATATCGAAAAATTTTATAAAATAATTGAAGTATTTGTGAAATCTTTGGGAAACCATTGAAGCCTTTGTAAAAATTTTCAACCCTATACAAAATAAATGAAATCTTTGTGAAATCTTTGAAATCTTTCAGAAATCATTGGAATTTCTGTCGAATCTTCTTAAAATCCTTACAAATCTTTTTGAAATATATGGTAACATTTGTAAACTTATTGAAATCTTTTTGAAATCTTTGACAAAATAAATGTTATACCCTTGTTCATTATTATTTCTTATTTATTATTTGCTATTTATTGTTTATTAATCACTATTTATTTGCAATTTTTATTTAGTACTAATCCCCTTGTATTGTGCCCGGAAATTGATCCAAAAAATAGATCGAATTAAATCGAATTAAATCGAATGATTTAATTGATTCAATTGTTCTGCTGATAAATATAAATGTCTCACTGATTTACAGTGAAATTCCACTGATTCGAATTAAGAGACACGTTTCTGGCCATATTCAGAACGAAGTATTTTTAAACTAATTTTCAGTTTAGTTAAAAATTATTATTTGTTGGAATAATTTTTCTCCTTCTCAATCCTGAAGATGCATTATTTTTCGAACAAAGGAAACCGTTTATGAAGAAGAACAGTAATATTTTTTATTTAAGATATTTTTTAATATTAAAATCGTGTAATAAAAAATCTATGGTGCAGGGATCTCAGCCGACGTTTGCGTATACGACTTGTTGCCAAATACACATTATTTTATTTTCGCATTTTTAGACAGCTCCTTTTTACGATACGAAGTAATTTTGCCGCTTGAGGTTTTTCTAAATTAAATAATTCTGTGAAACTTTTTCTAATGTAATTTAAAAAAAAACTGCCAGACATCAACATAGATTTGTGAAACAATTTTTTCCATTGCTCATCATTTGTATCTTTTGCTAAACTATGCTAGGCATATTTCTTTAACATTACAAAGTTTGTATATTCCGCTCTGAGTAACTGCAACTTATATTCCAAAAAAACTTTGAATTTCAGTGAGTAAAAATGTCGATTTTTTACATTAAAAGTAATAATTAGATTAATTCATTTTGTGGTCAGAATAGCGGTTATCATTTATTTTTGTATACTATTGTATTTTTTTGTTGTTATTGTTTTCCCAACAATCGTGCATGCATCTCCTTCCTCCAACCGCGCGCTCGTTTGTTCCATTTTTACTCTGATAATCAGTATGTTGCATTTTTACTTAGAAAAAATTTTGTTTCGTTCTTACTCCGAAGATTATAGCTTGATGGACAAAAATGTATATAAATTGTATTTATTTAAATTTTTTTAGGCAATATCAGCTAGTTTATGAATTTCAATGAAAATAGAGTGTTAATTAGAAAATACGTGCGTTATAAATTTTTTTAAACTGAAACTTTTCAATTAAAAAAAAAAAACATTGATACTTATATTCATAATAGTAATCGCATCGAATATTTTATAATTTGGAAAGTAAGCTTAGATTTTATGACATTTTATCCACACACGGATTTACATCTTTTTGTCACCGTCAAAAAATGTTTTGTCCTTTAATGACAATATTTTATCGATGCGCTACAGAGGTTTAGTTACAATTCGATATAAAAAATAACATTGAAGTATTAATAAAATCTCAATTAGAAATGATTCCAATTTCATTTCATTCTAAGTCTTTAGTTAATTCGTTCCAGTTAGGTATAACTGATTTACTACAGTTAGGGTATTTCTACTGTTAAAATTAGTAAACTTCCGAAAATAACTGATTCATCAATTAAAATTGCGTGATTACATAAATTCGTAAAATGTTTACTAATCAAAATTAAGAGAGCATATTTAATTTAATTTCCGAACAGGGATTGTTAAAAAAATTAAAAGTTTAGATTACAAGCTGAGAAGACCTTCATAAATTTTAATCTTTTGTGAAGAAATTAGATGCAGTTGGATTTTACGATCTTCTCCCTGACCAGTGTTTTCTAAAAATGAGGAACAACTTTACGTACGTTGGAATTCTCGAGCAAATCTCCTCTATACAAATACCTTACTGGCTGCATCGAGGGCAATTCAATATCATGCTGGATCTTCTTTTTATACGAATAGCAGACCACCATTACCTTGTACGCCTTGAAAGAACAGATTCACTTCCAGATTTTAATTTCGCTCTTTATACTCCAAAGTTTGTTAAAATGAACATCGGAGATGGTCAATTTTATATAGCTGACTCTTTTCGATTTTACAATGTGCGAGAGCATAATCATAAAAGTGGAAACGAACTGCTTAATGACCAAGGCGATTTTCCAGAAAACTACGCTCGCAAGTTTGAGCGCGCCGAGGGCGCGCGACGGTTGAATCTCGCGCTTCGCGCTCGAACATAATTACACCTCGCGCTTCTCGCTCGGATATTTATTCTTTGCATTTGGAATGCTTGTAAAAAATTTTATCTAAAAGATCTCTTTTAGATGGCAGTATTTATATGCGTCTTCATATTCTGAATTGTCTACTTAATTACACATTAATTAACATTTTTTTTTTATTTTACTTTTTTGAACGTTATTTTTTACGAATAAAACAAAAAATACGCGCCCTATCAAGAAGAGATTCTAAACGAAATTGTAGATCTTATTTGGGAAAACCATTTTTGTTAATTCATCTTTTTTTGTATCCTACATAGTTTGTCCACTAAATGGAATTTTTTATTTTCCATTATTTTTTCTGCAATCAAAATTTGAATTTTCGATTTTTGAAGAAAATCCAAAAATTTTTATAATAATCTTGTAGGGAGTTTAAAAAGAAATGTTTTTCTTTTCTTGACTTTTTTTCATATCGTGCGTTTCTCGGCTTCAAATTTTGATTTTCGGTTGATTAAAACAATTTTGAAAACGCTATAACTCTGAGAATTTTCTGTTTATCGAAAAAAGTCATGAGAATAAATTGTTTGTTCTTTTTAATAATATAAATATCCGTACATAGAATTTTCTAATTCAGGAAAAAGTGGTCTCAAAAAATTTCAAAATGCGTTCACTTTTTGAATTTCTATCAATAATGGCTGGCTAACAAACTCGTCCTTTCTTTTAGGACCTAGGAATAGTGTGCCAAATATGGATTTGATTCGTTTATTTTTTCGAGAGTTATCATGTTTACGGACGGACGGCCGGACGGACAAACAGACAGACAGGCGCCATCGTGAAAACCTGATTTTCGGATTCAGGGGGTCTCGAAACGTGGAGATCCGTTGAAAAAGTGTGATGTCCAATTTCCGACAATTCTAATACTTTCTCAATCATAAATGATGAGAATGTAAAAAAGTTTCAGAAGTTAAATTATAAAATCAGAAGGCATGTGACGTGATCCGAGAAAAGAGACCTACTAGGCAAAAAATCGATTTTTGGATTGTGATGGATTCTACAAGTTCTTTAACTGATATTTCTATGGGTGCGATCAGAATTTGTTTATCTGCATTATTTCACAAGATATAAATTTTTGAAGAAAAATCTTTGAACGCATGCGGGGTGGTGCGCAGTGTAGAAAACGTCCATTTTTTATTCATAATACAATTCCGGCTTAATCTGTGGGCACATTTGGATGTTTTTTTTTGTTTCTAAAAAAGCTGATGAAGTTTCAAAGAAAGATGTCGTGCCTGATTTTTAATTCAGTTTTTCTATTTTTTTATAAATAGATAAATATGACAAATAAAATTACAATTTTTTCTTTTTGATGTTTCCGGTGCTCGCCAATAATAGGAAAATTGTTAATAATAAACATATTAATAATAAACATATTTCTCTTCAGAGCATTATAGTTAATATTACAAAACAAATTTAATAAATAAATAAATTATTTGTCGTCAGAAAAATTTGTTTTTTTCGATGTCAATTTGTTAAAATTAGGAACCTCATAATAATTTTTGAAAATTCATAATTTGTTGATGAATTTTATGATTTCATCAAATTTATTTAATAAAAAAATTCATTATTTGAGAACTTATCGACGAAAAGAATCGTTTTTTTCTATGCCAGTCCTTTTAATTGGGAATTTCATGATAATTTTAGCAACATCAATGTCTATTTGATACTATTTTTTTTTATTAAATTTGAGAAACAAATTCATTATTTAGACATCTTTCACGAAAAATTCTTTTTTCAACGATGTCAGCCTGTTCATAGAGAACTTCATTTTATTTACCAGCAACATTCATAATTAGTTCATTAAATTTACACTACCGTGCAAATGTTTTAGGCCATACTGAGACAATTTGTCTAGCTTTTAAGTAGATATTGAAAAAATAGTGTAAATTTAGATTTTTTTTCAGAGCAACAATATATAAACAAATATAGTGACAAAATTGATCATTTTATCTTTGTAAATTTTTCTCTCAAGAAAAAATAGATAGAAACTCAATATCAGCCGAAATTATTGCACATGCATTCATAGAAAATAATTAATTTGAATAATATTTAACTTAATAATTATAAACAATTTCTATAAACAAATTCTTTATAAACGAGTTTTTCTTATAGCTGAATTGATTTTTCTGAACAAAAGTGATTCACAATTGTCTTTAAAGCCATTTATATACTTTAAGCTTCATCAAAGATAAACAATATAGATTGTTTATAACAATTTAGTTAAACAAGTCTCCTAATCGGCCGTTCCCTCGTAGAAAAAAATGTTTTTTTCTTAAATAATTATTAGAGTGACATTTATTGCGGTGACTAACCAACGAAATTAAACAAAGAATAATTTATATAATTGTTATTAACAATTTTTTTAACAAATCTATGATTTACTTTTTTACATGAAAAAGGACGGTTTCCTACTGAAATTATCTGACAATAAACTAACAGTGATTCCAAAATTGGATATGGGACATTATATAATAATTTGCGTAATTGATAATAACAATTTCTGTGGCAAACTGTCCATAGCAATAAAGCTGTACTTGCAGTTTGAGAAGTCACCTATCTTTCATTTGTTTTATGCAACTTCCTGAAAACTAAATGAGATTTTCCTGAAAAATAAATGAGCCTGGAAGCCTGAATGGGAAAAAGTTGAACTTGAACTTGATCAAAAACTCGATGAACTAAAGAACAATTCGAATCTAAAAATGATTCGAGTTCTGAATCGTAATTTATTTATTTGAAGATTTTTATAATAATCTCATTATTATTATTATAAGTACCAATTTTTTCATTGATTCAATAACACAAATAAGATTATCACAAAAATGATTGAAGAAAAAATAACTTTTTTCTACGACCAACCGCAGATTGTCACGCATTGTTTTAAAATTGTTATTAACAATTACGCAAATTATTATTTAATGTCCCATATCCAATTTTGGAATCTCTGTTAGCTTATTGTCGGATAATTTCAGTGGAAAACCGTCTTTTTTGCATGTACAAAAAATAAATCATAGTTTTGTTAAAAAAATTGTTTATAACAATCATATAAATTATTCTTCATTTAATTTCGTTGGCCAGTCACCGCAGTAAATGTCACTCTAATAATTATTGACGAAAAAAACATTTTTTTCTACGAGGAAACAGCCGATTAGGAGACTTGTTTAACTAAATTGTTATAAACAATCTATATTGTTTATGTTTGATGAAGCTTAAAGTATATAAATGGCTCAAGACAATTGTTAATCACTTTTGTTTAGAAAAATCAATTCAGCTATGAGAAAAACTCGTTTATAAAAAATTTTTTTTTTAGAAATGTTTATAAAAACAAAATTTGTTAACTCATGCTAATTTTTTTGTTACAAATTATGACTATTATGAAAAATATTAGCAACTAGCGTGAAATGAACGATTTTTTCTATGATAAAAAAACAGTAATAAGAATTTATTTATAAAAATTGTTTATAATAATTAAGTTAAATATTATTAAAATTAATTATGTTCTATGAATGCATGTGCAATAATTCCGGCTGATAGTGAGTTTCTATCTGTATTTTTTCTTGGGATAAAAATTCACAAAGCTAAAATGATCAATTTTTCACTATACTTGTTTATATATTGTTGCTCTGTGAAAAAAAATCAAGCTAAAAATAGAGTTCTTGCGATACCGAATGTCTGTCTGTCTGCTCGTCTGTCCGTGAACACGATAAGTCAAAAAAAAATAAATGTATCAAATCGTGCTATGACTTTTTTCGTTAAAAAAAGCAGAGTTATAGCATTTGCAAAATTTTCAAAATCAATAAAAAATGAAAATGTTAAGTCAAACAATATGAAAAAAGTCATAAGAACAAAAACGTTGCTTTTTAAAGGTCCAACAAGATTATCGTTACCAGTTTTTGAATTTTCTTAAAAGATCGAAAATTCCATTTTTGATCGCACAAAAAATAATCAAAAATTATATTTTGTTTGCAACTATGCAAGATAAGAATGAAAATGAATATATACAAATAGTGCTACGAAAAATGATTTAGAAATTTGCTATTGCCTACTTTTTAACAGAGTGCGTAGTCTTTATTTCATTCGTAAAAAAATAACATTCAGAATATAGAAAATTAAATTTTTGAATAAACGATATAAGATAGGAAAAAAATTAGTCGACAAGAATTCTGAACTAAAGCAAACCTACAAATTTTTTAGAAATCACTTATTTATAAGAAGCGTGGTTTTGTTTTTAATCGTAAAACATAGAAATTACACATATTTGGAAAAGCGACAAAAAGAACGAAAAAAATTATGGGCAAAAGTTGTTCGCAACAAAAAGAGAAACAAATATTTTATAACTTATCACGTAAAAGGTTTGAAGGAATATTAGATAATATTTTATATTTAGATTTTATGTTTTAAAAATACTGTAAAAAATGTAAAATTCAAATTTTGAGCCAACTAACATGAGATGTGGAAAAAAAATTCAACAAGAATTTGCATCTTTAAAAAATTCAATTAAAATTTATTTGGACCATTTTTAAAGGTACGTGTCATTTTGTATTAGTTTATTTAAAGCATTATTAAAAAAATCGAAAATTCAAATTCTGAGCTAAACAGAACGAAATATGGGAAAAAGTTTTTGAAAAAATTTCAGCGTTTTAAATCTCTTCATTATTTTTTTAAGGGCATGTGATACTTTCTCGTGTTTTCAATCGGGTACAGTTCCCCGGATTTTTTTTCACAAAAATGAAAATTTTTTAAAACTGACTTTGAAAACGCTATAAAATATCATAATGGACGTACGCCGACATTTTTTGAGAAATAATAACAAAAAAAAATTTATTGTCATAAAAAAAAATTTTACTCATTCGCACTATTTTGAAGTTAGGATGAATAATTATTATGGGAGAGAATTATAACACACATAACCTCCAAATACACGTTAAATTCAGCAAATGCATACACATTAAATTTAGCAAAATTAAAGTTTTTTTCATTAACCCACAAAAAAGTGTGCGTGGACACTTGTTACCATGTTTGCTATCATATCCCAAATTTTTAATACAAAATATTTATAATTCTAGGCAAAAAGCCAGGGGAATCTAAAACTGATGAAATCAATCAATTTTGATTTATTTTTGGAAATTGATATTCAAAAATGACAAAATTTTCAAATTACGCTAAAAGATGCGAGATACGTAAAATATCCAGCAATAACAACGCGAGGTTGACAAATTTAATCTTTAACTGGGATATAAAAAAAAAATTTGATCAGTTGTTTTCAAGCATTCCAAGTGCAAAGAATAAGTAACCGAGCGCGAGACGCGACAAGCGCGCGCCCTAGTTGCATTCAAATTTAAAAAAAAATTTAATTCAATTTTTAATTTTAGTTCATAAGTTATTAATCGAAAACACAATCAAACTATAAGAAGTGGGGGGGGGGCAGAATTCTCCGCTAAGACTTCAAAACCTCTTCTAAACATTTATTCCGTCGATTGTTTAGTGTAAGATACTTGTGAAATTGAATCATAGCGAGTGTTTAAAATTTTATTTGAATGGTTTTTTAATTTCTGAACACAAAATTTTTATAAATTCAAAAAAGCGGTGTGTGTATTTGAGAAGATCTAGCGCTGCTTCTATTAAAAATACTATTATTTGTTAAAGTTGTATTTTGTCAAGGAGTGTAGCAATTTTCTGGTATTAATTGACACTTCATATTATTTATGTTTAATAAAATTACTTTGCGAATTACCTTATCGGATATTACTTAGAGCTTTTAATTTTCTTTTCCCTAATCCATCACGAATGTTTTAATTACTTAAATCATTAGCTTGAATTTTTTACCAGATTTTTAAGGATTAAGGCTTATTTTGAACTAAAAAAGTAAAAAAATAACTCTAAACTAAAAAGAAAAAAAATCCGCTGCTACGATTTTTTAAATTTTGGTTAAGTATTAATTTGACAAGAAATTCATTTTCAGCTATTGCCTTGTAAATTAAAGCACTAACTGAAAATTCGAATTTTCATGCAGAAAATAAATTTTCTTTGTTTAAAATTTATCCTTTTTGGTTAAAAGTGAAACTTTCTATTTTAGTTAAAATGTATTATACCATTATCTTATAAAATTAATATGCATGTTTATGGAAATAGAGTAACGAAAAGTGGAAAATTATTTTTTGCACCTAAATCTTGTCAAATATTTAAAATCAAAGTAATAAGCTATAATTCATCGACTAAATTCATATTTATAATCAAAGTGTATTAGACGGAGTGATTAATTTTTTTTATTTAAAACCTTGCATGATTAATGTTAAACTATAAAAGAAAATTTATTATACAAATGTACCGTAAATTTATATTAAAATTGCAAATATATTTAACAGTGTCTGGTTAAGAATTGAACCGTTATGTAGATAAATCGTATTTTGATTTCAGCATTCAATATTTTTTGTTGAAAATTCATTTATTTTTGTTGAAAAAATGTTTGTGTCTTTTTTGGTTAAACTTTAATTTCCTTAGTGGTGAATATATTCTTGGTTGAAAACAAAACTAGTCTGTTGAATATTCATGTTTTTCAAAGAAGTTTCTTCTTATCGGTTGAAAATTTAACATTTTCGATAAAAATCAATTTTTTTCATTTTATTTAATTCTTCAAAAATTTATCATTGAAAGAAAATTCATTTCTCTTAGTTAAAAATACAATCTTTTTATATAATGGATTCTTCTGCCTAAAACGTTGATTTTCGTTTTTTACAATCTCATCAGAGAATGTATTACATTTGTGTAGAAAATTATTCCCATGACTTTTTTCATCAAATTAAAAATTTACCAGAGCTTTAGAATTTACAAAATTTAAAAAAACACACGAGAATGGACATTTTAAGCCAAAAATTGTGCATTTGAAAAAGATCTACAAATATCAACCGTTTTTTGATAGGAAGCGTACTTTTGGCTTTAATCATGAAAAACATCATTAAGATTAAAAAAAATCTACCCATTGCGTGGGCACATTCTTATTACAACTTTTGTTTTTTAATTTATTTTTCTTCTCGTGTGTGCGATTTTTAAGAATTAAATTTTTTAGTCTTTACATGCTATTTTTTACGATGAAAACCAAAAACAGAACTATAAAAAAATTATTCATGACAAATAAATCATTTTGAAGTTCTAATCAGAAAAGGTATT
>NC_046663.1:16769341-16778949 GCF_010883055.1 Belonocnema kinseyi | reverse complement strand
ACAGTTTTTGTCTAAAGATGAATGTTTTGAGAGCCCCGGAATCCGGAAAACGGATTTATACAAATGTGTCTGTGTATGTGTGTGAGCCTATTTTGAAAATTTTTAAGTCCAAATTTTTATCATGATTCAAAAATTCTCTGTACGCTTGTTCATTGTACTTGAAAAGAAAAATGTTGATTTTCGATAGCCCTACAAGATTATCACAACAACTTTTTGAATTTTTTCAAAAAATTGAAAATCTAAATTTTGACCGCAGAAACAATTATCGAAAATCAAAAATTGCATTTTTTGGTCAAACTATGCAAGATAGGAAAAAATATTTCCAAATATGTTAATAATCACTTTTTTATAGGATACGTTTTTATAGAATACTCTTTTAGTGTCCTAAACTGAAGGTCAACTTTTTAGCCAACCATTTTGTATATAAAATTCAAAAAGTGAGCGAATTTTGAACATTTTCGAGACTACTTATTTCAAAATTCAAAAATGGTCTATACGCATGTTTATAGTATTTAAAAAGTTAAACAATTTATTCTAATGACATTTTTAATTTAACAAAAAATTATCAGAGTTATGGCATTTACAAAATTCAAAAAAAAAAACGAAAATGAACCTTTTAAGTCAAATAACGGACGATATGAAAAAGGCAAGCAAAAAAAGTTTGATTTCTGAATGCCCTACAAGACTATCAGAACAAGTTTTTTAATTTTCTTGTAAAATAAAAAACTTGAATTTTGACAGCATTCAAAATAATGGAAAATCCAAAAATTACATTTTTTCAAGCAACAATTTCAAAGTATAATAATATACATTTATAAGAGTGATATAAAATTTCGGGGATAAACTCAAGTGCGAAGCACGAGATACGTGATGAGAATGTGTTCGTTAACGCCCAAGAAGCTTTAAGAAAAGAGATTTCACAATCACCAAATTATTGTTGTCGATGATTTCACCTTTATTTTTTCAAACTCTATGCACAAAAATCGAGATCGTAGCGCAAGGTAAATACATTATTAAACGCAAAGCGCGAGTTAAATACATTATCGAGCGCGAAGCGCGAGATAATAGTATAATCAAGCGCGAAGCGCGAGAACCAACAGCCGCGCGCCCTTTCCGAGAACAACAAACAGCCGTAGATAATTCTTTTTAATTTTGAAAAAAAAATTTCCAATACTTTAGAAAATGCTGTAAATTTTCGAGTTTTTATGCAAAATTGTTGAATAACGAAACAGCAAGCAGATTTATAGAAAATTGGAACCCCCAATTTTTGTCAAATGTCCACGTTTTTAGACCCCCTGAATCCGAAAAAAAGGTTTTCACGAATGTGTCTGTCTGTATGTCTGTCTGCATGTCCTTATGTATGTCTGTCTGTGAACACGATAACTTTTGAAAAAATTAATATATTATATTGGCCTTTAGTACACTTGTTAAGTGTCCTACACTAAAGGTCAAGTTCGTTAGCTCACCAATTCGGATGAAAATTAAAAAAAGTGGGCACATTTTGAATATTTTTGAGACCACTTTTTTCCAAATTTAAAAATTCTCTGTAGGGTTATTCATGGTATTGAAAAATTCGAATAATTTATCCTTATGACATTTTTCAAAAGATGAAAAATTACCAGAGTTATAGTATTTAAAAAATTTCAAAAAACAAACAAAAATGAACAATTTAAAGCCCTACAAGATTATCATAACAACTTTTTCGAGTTGGTCAAAAAGTTGAAAATTCAAAATTTGATCCTACACAAAATTTTTGAAACCACATTTTTTCAAGATGTAAAAATTCATTTAAACTGGCAAGCTAGATTCTTTATTGAAAAGGTTCACCAAGAAAAAATATGGAAGTTGAATATAATTTATAATTTCCTCTTATTCATTAATTAACTAATAAAAACAAGAGTCTGAAAAATTCGAAATCAAAATAAAAAATCTAAGATTATGTTATATAAAGGACTATAATGTTTGGGATCAGTTACTACATTTAGGCATTAATGACCTCAATTCCTAATAAAGAATAACAACTATTGCATTAATTCATGATATTTTAATTTTTCCTTTATTAGAAAAAAATAATCTATTGCATCATATACAACATCATCAGTTTACAATTTGTGGCTCGTAAAGGAAAATTGGGTAGAAAGTTCAACTTTTCTGCGCATGATTGCTAGTTTCACTTCTCAATTCAATTTTAGTTGTAGAAAATTTATGCATTTTGTGGGAAATCTGTGTTTTTTGGTTAAACCCTAATTTATTTAGTGGTAAATTCATCTCCTGAGTTTTGCAATTGAAATATCACAGGATTTAATTTTTGTTTTAAACAAAGTTTTCTCAGAAAATTCACCTATCTGGTTGAAAATAAGGCAATTTTTTTAAAAATTCAAATATTTTGTCAAAAAAATTATAATTATTGTTGAAAAATCTAATGTATGTGTTGAAAATTTAATTTTTCTTTGCATAATTCCTAATTTGGCTTTCAAATTCAATGATTGTCGTGGAAAATTTTTGCATTTTGTGGAAAATCTGTATCTATTGGTTAAATCCTAATTTGTTAAGTAGTACATTCATTTCCTTCGTTTTGATTTCGAAAAATCATAGGATTTTATTTTTGTTAAAAATTTTCTATTTTTTTTTATAGGAAATTCATCTATTTGAATTAAGATTCATATTTCTTGATTTGAAATTGCCCTATTTGTTTAAAGATTCATCTATTTCCTTAACAAAATTTTTTTGGTTGCTAATTCGACTATTCTGTTAATAATTATAAATGGATCAATGTTAAAAATAGCATCCGGAATCTCGAAACTTCTGCAAATTTGTCCAATAAGTGTCAAACAATTAAAAGACTTTTGATTTGTTAAATTAAAATGATCTGCTTCTAATGCAAGTAGAGCAAACTAATCCGATTCTCTAGGCTCTAGGTGATGTCCAAGCTGACATTATCTAATAATTTATTCACCAGTTTTTTTTTGCGGAGGTATAATTTAGCTGTTCGTGACAACACGGTTTCGTGTCAAGAATTGGACGAGGATAAAGTTAACAAAGCTAAAATCGTTGTCCGATAGTGGATGGTTGCCGTGACGTTTCCTCGTTGCTGCGATCAGCCATTTGATGCACACAAGGTGGGTTGCAGATACTTTCGTGCGAATGTCGACCCTCATCGTTCCAAATGGATTCTATTCGTCCCTTCATAAAATCCGATGAAACGCTTTTCCGTTTACGATACCTGCATCACACGCAATGCTCTTAACGCGGTACGCGCCAAGGTCGTTGACGATGCACTCCTTCGAACCGAACTCTTTTCGCAATAAAATGGATTATTCTGGAACACTTCGCCACAGAATGGAAGACTAGTGTCGTTGACATCTTTCTTTCTTTCTATTTTTTTTACTTTTTTCATTCCCTGAGTCAGAAAAAACTATTTTTACTAAGGTGTTTGTTTGTCTGCAGTCTGTATTCTGTACAGTGATCCCAGATCTGAAACGAGACGTGGTCCAATACTATCAAAGGTCTATGTTCGTATGAATAGAGTAGGGGACGATGTAAATGACTGAGCTGCGCGCGCAACCCATTTCAACTCTTCTGAATTTGAAACCTCGAAGGTGCACGATTGCCGGTCGGAACACTTCGGCGGTTCTATTTATATCTCTATCTGCTTTGAAATAAAATGAAGAGATTGGGATTTTAATATTTCCAGATTTCGATGCGGGCGATTCTCATGATTTGAATACTTCGCGCGTCTCTTTATATGCGTATATTATTATAATTATGTTATATTATAATAGTTTTATTTATATCTTGATCCGCATTTGAAAGAAATTGGCGATTTTGGAATTCATCTTGTTTGGATAAAAACGCAATTATTTGATTAAAAAATTAAGTATTTTGTTAAAACGTAACTATTTCGTAAAAAAAGTCCTCTTTTATATCAAAATTTCAAATACTTTGTTAATATTTTTATTTTTTTTTTATTTGAAGGTTCATCTCTTTCGTTGAAAATACACTTTTGATACTGAAAATTAATTTAGACCATTTTTCGTTAAAAAATCATGTATTTTTTTAAAAATGCGTCTTTCTTCTATGTGGAAATTAAATTTTTTATGGAAAATTTATACTTTCTAATTCAAACTTAAATTTTTCGGTTCCATTATCAACTGTAAATATTTTTTGGTTGCACAGTCGTTTTGTTGTACATGCAACTATATTGTTAAAAATTAAAATCATAATTTTTTGAGTGGAAAATTCGATTATTCACTTAAAGTTGAACTACTTAGTAAAGAAATTAATTTTTTCTTATTAAGGATTCATAATTGTAGTTGAAAATATAACTATTTGCCTTTTAATTGGGTTAAAAATTCAGCTTCTTTGTAGATAATATTCTTTTTGACTTTAAAATTAAATAATTTTGCTGAAAGGTCACGTATTTTGTTGAAAATTGACATAGTTAGGTAGAAATTTAATCTTTTTGGTTGAAAATGTATCGTTTTTGGTCAAAAATGAAATTGTGTGGTTGAAAGTTCAACTGTACATCTTCTTGGATTTATAATTCGATTATTTCAATAAGAGTAGAACTAATTTGTAAAAAAAATACGCCTTTTTTAAGAACGTTTTTAAATTATAGTTGAAAATTTAACTATTTAATTGAAAGTTTAACTCTTTGATTGAAAACTCATATTTTTCGCTTCAAAAATCCACTTTTTGTAGATGATTCATCTTTTTGACTTTAAACTTAAATGATTTCGTTAAATATTCATGTATTTTTCTTTAAAATTTTACTTTTGTGTGGATCATTAATTTTCTTGGTTAAAAATTCATCTGATTGGTTGACAATGTAACAACTTCGTTAAAAATTAATTTTTTCCGTTAAAACTCATTTATGTTTATCTGAAAATTTAACTATTATAGTATTGATTAAAAATTAATCGTATATATTGGTTAAGTTGGAAAATCGTTTTTTTTATATAAAAATCATTAATCTTTCTTGTCCAAAATTTACATTTTCCCTCGAAAATTTTACAATTTTGTTGAAAGTTCGTTTTTTTGGTTCAATTCAATTTTTTATCCCAGTTTTTATCTGGAAATCGAACTATTCCATTTTTGGTTGAAACTTTATCTTGTACATTGTATTAGTTAAAACACCAATTATTTGATAGAAAATTAATTTATTATGTTGAAAAGTAAACTTTTGGTTTAAAAATTTATATACTTTGTTAATCAGATTTTTTCCTAAAATTAGAAAAACTGAAAAATAAAAAAATTGCCTTAAAATCGTCCTGATTCTTTTTTTTCAATTTTTAAATAATTTTTAAATACTCATTTGAAATTAATTTTTCAAAATAAAAAATCATTTTTAATTTTCTTAGCAATCACAACAATTATAAACATTAATCTTCTTGGTTGACAATTCACCTTTTCCCTTGAAAATTCAACAATTTTGTTGAAAATTCGTTTTTTTGGTTCAATTCAATTTTTTATGATAGTTTTTATCTGGAAATCGAAATATTCCACTTTTGGTTGAAATTTGATCCTGTGGAATGTATTAGTTAAAATACCAATTATTTGATAGAAAATTAATTGATTTGTTTTCGATTATGATATTTTTTTAATTGAAAAAATTTAAAAATAAAATGCTTTAAATTGAATTCAAGGTATTATAAATTAAAAAATAATTGATTTCACAAGATGATTCTGAATCCGTTTAAAATTAAAGAATTAATAGATATTAGTTTATAAAATTATTTTAAATGTTATTTCAGTCTAAAAATTTTTTTATTTTTAACCAATTCAATTTGAAATTTTTTAATTAAACAAAGAAAATTTTCTTATTTATGGGCAATATTTGACCGTTCATTTAAAACAATCCATTACAAACAACTATTAAAAACTATACAAATTTGAACAGAGTGGTTCGAAATAGAAAGCCTTGAATTGTTAAATTTGTAATGAGCTAAATTTTAAGTTTGAAAGCAACAATTTCAACTTTAGAAAATATTCAAAATTAATTTAAAACTTGAAATTATTTCAAATAATTTGAAACACGATGTAGATTTTTGTAGATTGAAAAAAAATAATTTTTTTGAGAATTGGAAAATATTTAATTAGGTTAACAACAATTTTTGTGATTGCTAAGAAAATTGAAAATGATTTTTTATTTTAAAAAATTAATTATAAGTGAGTATTTGAGAATAATTTAAAAATAAAAAAAAAAGAATCAGGACAATTTTCAGGCAATTTTTTATTTTTCAGTTTTTTTAATTTTAGGAAAAAATCTAATTAACAACATATATCAATTTTCAACGCAAAAGTTTACTTTTTAACAAAATAAATTAATTTTCAATCAAATAATTGGTGTTTTAACTAATACAATTTACAGGATAAAGTTTCAACTGAAAATGGAATAATTCAATTTCCAGATAAAAACTGTGACCAAAAATGATACATTTTCAACCAAAAAGATTGAATTTCTACCAAACAAGGTCAATTTCCAACGAATTTATTTAATTTTAAAGTCAAAAAGAGTATTATCTACAAAGAAGCTAAATTTTTAAGTTAATTTAAAGGCAAATAGGTTAATTTTCAACTACAATTATGAATCCTTAATAAGAAAAAATGAATTTTTTTACTAAGTAGTTCAACTTTAAGTGAATAATCGAATTTTACACTCAAAAATTATGATTTTAATTTTTAGCAATATAGTTGCATGTACAACAAAACGAGTTTACACCCAAAAAATTATAAGAGTTGACAATTAAACCAAAAAATGTAATTTTCAATCAAAAACTAGAAATTTTTAATAATAAAATTTAATTTCTACAAAGAAAGACGAACTTTTAAGAAAATACATTATATTTTAACCAAAAATGGTCTAAATTAATTTTTAGTATCAAAAATGTATTTTCAACGGAAGAGATGAACCTTTAAATAGAAAAAAAATAAAAATTTCAACAAATAAGTTGAACTTTTGATAGAAAAAAGGACTTTTTTTCAAATAGTTACATTTTCAACAAAATACTTAATTTTTCAATCAAATAATTGCGTTTTTAGCAAAACGAGATGAATTCCAAAATCGCCAATTTCTTTAATTTCTTTTAAATGCGGATCAAGATACAAAAAGACTATTATACTATAACATAATTATAATATTATAATAAAATCCCAATCTCTTGATTTTATTTAAATGCAGTTAGCAGGTAGAGATATAAATAGAACCGCCGAAGTTTTCCGACCGGCAATCGTGCACCTTCGAGTTTTCAAATTCAGAAGAGGAGAAATGGGTTGCGCGCGCAACCCAGTCATGTGCATCGTCTCCTACTATATTCTCACGGACATAGACCTGTGATAGTATTGGACCGCGTCTCGTTTCAGATCTGGGATCACTGATTCTGTTGGCACGATAACTTTTGAAAAATTGATCAGATTGGATTCTGCTTCAGCACACTTTTTTAAGGCCTGAGAAGAAAGTGCAAGTTCGTGAACTAGCTATTTTGGATCAAAATTCAAAAAGTGAACGCATTTTCAAAATTTTTAAAACTACACTTTTTCAAGATTTAAAAATTCCATGTACTGTTATTCATTGTACTCGGAAATTCGAACAATTTATCATCATGACTTTTTACGAGAAAAAGGAAATTATTAGAGTTAAAGCAGTTTCAAAGTAATAACAAACAAACAAAAGTAATCATTTAGAGCCAAACGGCGCATGATATTGAAAAAAAGTACAGAGGGGAAAAACGTTGATTTTTGAAAGCTCTAAAAGATTATCATACAACCAATTCAATTTTGTCGACAATTTAAATTTAGATCCTACCAAAAATAATGAAAAATCCAAAATTTAATTTTGCGATCAAACTATGCAAGATACGAAAAAATGAATATACTAAAATCGGGCGTAAAAAACAAAGTTGAAAATAAAAAGATTAATTTTTGGATTAACGACATAAGCTACAGAAAAAATAATTACACAAAACTTATTTATTGAAAAACCAGCTACAAAATTTAAATCTTTTTTTTTTGGATGTGCAGTTTTTTTATTCGTTAAAGAGAATAAAAATAAGAAAATTAATTTTTAGACTGAAGACACAAGCTACGAAAAAAAATAATAAGACAAAACATGGTTATCCAAAAAAGAGCTATATATTTTTCATAATCTTTTTTATATAATGCACATTTTTTGTTTTATTTGTAAAAAACAATACAAATGAGAAAAATAATTTTTTGACAAATGACATGAGCTATGAAAAACTTTTGTTGTAAAGTTTTTCTTAGAACCTTAGCCTTTCGTTTTATATAAATATTTTGTTGCTCATAAGTCAACTAAAACCTTCCTAGAATGAATATTCAACTCTTTTAAAAAAAAATTTTTTAATTTAAAAATTTACCGGTTTTGGTAGAGTTTTTATTCTTTTTCGAAAAAACGCAATATTTTGATTAAAAATTTGACAATCTTGTTAAAAAGTCATACTTTTTGGTTAAAAATTCGACTATTCAGCAGAAAATGAAATTATTGTTCACAATAATTATTTTGGTGTTAGAAAGTAAACTAGAATCTTATTTATTTAAATCTTTTTTATGTTTTTCTTCAGATTTATCTTTTTTGGACGAAATTTCATCTTTATAAAATAAACATGAAACTTTTTGCTAAAATTTCAAAAATTTTGTCGAAAAGTCATACTTTTTGCTTGAGAATTCTGTTGTTTTGTTAAAAAATTTAAGTATTTCCGAAAATTTTTTCTTTTACTTTAAATTATTTTTTACTTGAAAAGAAAACTGAAATCCTTTCTGGATGTAATTAAAAAAAAATTTAATAAAAATTATTTTATATTTACATAAAGTTCAATTTAAAAAAATGCAGATTTTCATTAAAAACTTCCTTGTTTTAGGAAAAATTTCACCTTACTTGTATAAAAATTTTTAAGAAATGGTAGAGAATTCAACTATTTTTGTTAAAAGTCCATCCTTTTTCGTTCAAAATTCGTCTTCCTGGATTAAAACTTCAATTTTTATCGTAAAAAATTTATTTCATGTTTAAAAATTCATATTCTGATCGCTTCGGTTCAATTTTAAACTATTTTCTTGAAAATGAATCTTTTTAATTGATAATTCAACTACTTTAGTAACAATTAAACTGCATTATTAAAAGTGTATTTTGTCTTTAGTTGAAAATGTGACTATTTAGTGGAAAAGTCTTTTTTTTGGTACGAAATTTAGTTTTTAACTGAAAATGTTGATTTTATGTTATTTTAAGATTGATCTCTTTTATTTGAAAATTCTTTCTTTTGGGTGAAAAATAATGTTTTTTATTTAAAATTTAATTTTCATTTGGAAAAATAAATCAGTTTCATGGAAAATAGATTTTTTAAAGCTCTATTTCTTGTTTAAGAATTTGATTCTCATATAGAAAATTCGTCTTTTTGCTTGACGGTTCAACAATTTAGATAAAATATTCTTTCTTTCTTGAGAGAAAAATCTTCATTTGTTAAAAATTTTCCTTTTTTTGTATAAATTTAGCCTCTTTCGATTGAAATATAAACTATGACACTTTTTATTGGAAATTTATATTTTTAAGTTGAAAATTTAATTATTTAGTTGAAATTCAAGAATTTAGTAAAAAG
>NC_046663.1:16744155-16769241 GCF_010883055.1 Belonocnema kinseyi | reverse complement strand
TAAATTAATAAATTTGAAATTTTTTAATTTTTAATCTGAAATAGTGTTTTATTCATTTTATGGAATATTATATGTCACCCTGCCTCATTCTACTTAGGAATAATTAGCCAAAAAATTCTGAAAACTAAAAATTACGTACAGTGAGAGAGGGGCGGGGGCAGAAAAATGTTGTTACATGTTTTACATTCAATTTTTTGTTTCCAGAAAAGTTGTAAGAAGAACTTAATTGTGAATAAAAATGATGAATCTGGAACCAAAATAATGAACGTTTATTATCTAGATTTAATTTTCAATTGAATATTTAAATTCTGAATAAAATAAATGAATACATTTTTAATTAAATGATAAATTCTTAACCAAAAGAATGCATTTAATACATATTTGTTCAACTTTTAACCAAGCAGTTAAATTTTCAACCAAAAAATCAAGTTTAGCAAACAAATTAATTTAATTCTAACAACAAAATACCATTTTCGAACAAAACAGTGAAATTTTCTACCCAAAAGTAAAATTTTTCACCAAATACCGAAATTTTTAAACAGAAGAAATTAAATTTCAAATAAAACTATCAAAGTAGACTTTTTTACTGAATTAATGACTCTTAAATCGTAATAGTTAAATTCTTGAGCCAAAAATTAAGTTTTGACTATAAAAACACGAAACACCTATTAAATATTTGAAAACTAAGCTGATAAATATTTAATAAAAAAAAATAGTTTTTGACTTTCATCAAGTACATAAATTTTTAACCAAAAGGATGAATTTGGAACCAAAAATTAGATATATGTATATTTTCAGTAGAAATTTAATTTTTACCTTGAAAACAACGAATTGAAAAAAAACCAGTACCATTGTCAAAAATTAATCAAAAAGTGAATTCTTGGCAAAAGAACTTCAACTCTAATTTAATGAATAAATTTCGAGCTTGATTTTTTAAATAAAATTATGTATCTTAAATTCAGAATTGGTAAGTAAAAATATTACATTCATCGTTTTTTTATTTAAAAATTTAAAAAAATTAAATCTGATATTTATCGTACCTACTGATCTTTTTTTTGTAGATCAAAAACTAATTTTTTCTTTTGAAAAGTGATTCTACAAATTTATCTGTTACAGGCTTGTATTGTTAGATTTCATTTAAAAAAAAGATAATTTAAATTTAAAATGATCAGGCTCGGAGAAAAGTAGTTTAATTTAAAGTAGAAAAGAATATATCACAACAAAAGATAAAAAAAATATTTAATAATACGGTTAAATCTTTAAACAAGAAGATTTAATTTTAAATAAGGTATTGAATCCTCTGCTATAAAAGAAACATTTTGAAGTAAACTTATAAAATTTCAATAAAAAATTGAATTTTTATCTACGTAGGAAAGATCAATTTTAACGAATAAACAATTTTTAATAAACGAAGATAAATTTGTAACAAAAGTGAGAAGAAAACTGAGAATAGTCAGATTTTTAAATTATAGGATTAATTTGAAACAAAAATAATAATTCTTTGACTGAAATAGCTTAATATACAACGAAACAGATAAACTTTAACTAAATTTATGAATATTTGACGCGAAAATTTATTTTGAGCGAGAGTCCATCTTTCAACCCAGCAGCTAAATTTGTATCTGAATTGACGAATCCTTAACCAATAAGATTGTACAAAACTAAAAGAAAAACGATTTTTAACCAGATATTTGCAGTTAAATTTAAAACAGATTGTTTCGAAAAGAATAAGAGAATTTAAACAAAGAGTATAATTATTTACCAATTGTTGAATTTTGAGAACAAAAAGATTAAAATTTTCATCCAAATAATTATATGTATACAAGAACAATAATATTTTTAACCTGAAGAGATTAAGTCATAAGAAAAAAAATGAAAGTAGATTTTTGAACATTAAAAACTTAATTCGAAATTATGCTTTAATTAACCAAATAAACGAATTTTAAACCAAATAGATAAATTTTAAGCCAACGAGATGACATTAGGGCTCAAATGGAATATTTTAGCACAAAAAAATATTTTTAAGCAAAAAAGATAAACTTGTAATCAACTAGTTGAATTTTTGCAAAAGAAAAACATGAATTCTCAACGACAAATATAATAGTTGAAATTTTATTTTAAAAAAATTTGTTTTTGAAACCGATAACAGTTGAATGCAACCTAAGAAGACGAATTTTCAACAAAAAAATGGTTGTTTTCCCAACTACCGCATATTAATTCTAAAAAAAAATTCATCAGCAAAATTGTTTGTTTTTAAACAAAACAAATTTATTTATTATAATTTTTAACCAAATAATAAAATATTTATCTTGACAATAATTCTGATGAACAATTTTAAAACACTGATAATTAAATAACTCTATTTTACTTGATAATTAAAATTGTCTCAAATACTATTTAAATAAATTAGGACTCGGGTTAATCGTAATTTATTGAAATAAAAAATATTCCTGATGACCATCCGCGAAAATTTAAATTAGGTGATATAATTACTCCAAAAAGAAATAGACTTAACTCCCGATATAAGACCAGCCGGTAGACGCCGTTCTTGTTACCGATAGCCTCCGCATTTTTTTGATCAGAGGAGCCCTTGGGCCCGAAAGGAATATCGATCCCTAACTGTTTACGTTTAGATACCTCGATTTTGGATCAAGACTAAGGCAAGCCAAGCCCAAAACCTGTCTTATATCGGGAGTTGAGTGTAATAACAAATGTGATTTCGGAAAAATAAATTTTCGATGAAACCGTAATTACGAAAAGTAGTTCAGTCAAATTCCGGTTAAATAAGCATTACGATAAGAAGAATTTTCACAATGCTTCTCTTAGTGGATTGTATGTTGTTGTCAACTACGTGACAAATCTATAGAATTTCCTGAAACTCTGAAGCAATTGTTAAAATAGTTTCTCGGAATGAGTAGTTGTTTCTCATCGTTGAAAATTTCTCTTAATATGAGGTTGAATTGGAGGTAGGTAACTATTGTCGGACCTGCTATTGTATTAGTTTGGTCCAAAACGTAGACGGCCCTAAAGTCATGGTTTCCGCCTGAGGGCATATTGTTACCCTTGCAAGCACTAACTTTCACCCGCGGGATTTATCGTGTCGCATCGCTGGAATTGTTATCATAAGAGACCAACCACGTCTTGTTTCCAGCTAAAACCATTCTCACCCCCCCCCCCCCCCCCCCCCCCCCCCCCCCCCCCCCCCCCCCCCCCCCCTCGGCCGTAGCTACCTCACTCACGTGCGTCTGTTAGCTTCCTTTGCTTCTTCACCTGTACTCTTCTCTCTCACTTATTCTCTCTCTTCCTCCAGGTAATCCCAGCAGAGCTAATCATAAATCAAATGTGTCAAAATGACACGAAACATTCCCTTATAACAAATTCTCTCCAGAGCTACTCTCATTTGTCCACTTTAATTATTAAAAATATTCCTCAACACTATAAACAGATTCCGGTGCTACGGTTTTAAGGATCTAAACCTCTCTAAATTCCGGTCCTACCTCTCTAAATGCCCGATACATTCTTAAGTGCACGCTGTGTTTATAGCTGCCCGTATGGCTTCCTTTAATTTTCATCGAATGCCAAAAATATCTCTCCATGTTATAAAACGATCTTTCAGGCACTTGTTCAGTAATTGTGGCCGTCACTAAATGCCTGTATTACTTTTGTAACTGCCTGAAACTTCCTTGAATGTCGATACCTCCTAAACTGTCCGGTCGTTACAAGAAGATCTTTCTACCACTGTTTCAGGCATAATAACCCCCTCTAAATGTTTTTGCTACTTTCTGAAGTGCCTGCTACTTTCTTTAATATCCGCTACCTCTCTGACTGCCCGACTAATGTCACTGATTGCCCGGTTGAAATCCTTTGCTGTTCTACTAACCTCTCTATATGCCTGCTACTCCCCTAAGTACCTGTCTGAGATCCCCTGCTGCCCATTTAGCCTATCTGAATGCGGCTTACATTTCTAACTGTATGCCAAACCTCTCTTAGATCCTCTCGATTTTGAAAAATATGTTTTTCCATAATAAAAAGATCCCACAAACAGTTTAAGGACCCTCTCTAAATGCCTGTAAGATATTCTTAAATTCCTTAAGGCTCCTTAAATGTCCGCTACTTCCCTCCTAACTTTTTACACAAATACCCTACATTTGAGATCTATTTTCCAAAAATGGCTGCTACCTTCTTAGCTAAACATCCAACCCTTTTTTCGCGATCCAAGCCGAAAAATATATTTCTTAATTATAAAAAATCTCACTAACAATTTTTAGGAATCGAAATTTTTCTGAATGTCCGCTAAACCTCCTTACATTAGTGCAACCTTCTTGAAAGCTGTTTATCCCAAATAACTGTAGAGTCGACCACCCTTTGTGATTTCTCAACCTCTCTAAATGCCCGTTCAACCTACTTTATGTCTTAGATCCAACCTTACCAGTTTGCCATTAAATGAACATTGAACTAAGTTCGGCCTGAATGTCTCTGTTTGACTACTCGCACAATTTTAAATCTACTGGCTCCATCTCTCTAAATTCCTGTCTAAACTTCCTTACTGCCTACCCTACCTTCCTATATGTCTAGCTAATAGCCATTTTGAATTTTTCTTTATTATGTCCCTTCTTTTTCGAAAATTATTCATTTTATCAATTGCCATTCATCTAATCTTCCCAATTTATTAAGTAATTTTTTCATTAATTTATTTATTCTTTTTATCATTTATTTATCATTAATTTATTCGACGAACTCGTTTTTAAGGAGTACGAGTATGAGGTACATTAAGCGAGTCTTCTGCCGAAAAGGTCAACTGAGAACATTGACTTCATATTTGGCCTGCGGGTTTCTTTTGTATTTCAGGTAAAAGTCTGAGAAAGATTGGTTGTGCAGATTAATATAAATTAATTTATTAACATTTCATACTTATTTCATAAACTAGTTTTTTTCAATCTCCAAAAGTAATAATCTAAAATAAGAATATTGTAAAAAAGAAGTTTCATATCTTCTCGAAATACCCAGTTTTTGTTAATGCACTTTTCTTGTAGAATTAATTGTTTTTAAGAAAAATTATAACAAAAAGCTTTCAGATTAAAATAAACGAAAATTTCATAAAATATTAATTGATCTCAAGGGCATAAATATTTGTTAATTTTATAAACGAAACTAGGCATTAAAGGCAAGGGATAGATCGTTTTTTCCTTAGAACGATTTAAAATGATTCTCGAAGTGATGAGAAGTAAAATAATTTTATAACTTGATGATCTTCAATAACGTTATAATCAAGTTCTATAAACAAGTGCATTGCTGGGCCATTTATCTACAGGAACATATTCAGCTTTTACTGGAATGATTTTAAACTGATTTAATAGTGTTATTTTATCAGAAAACTTTACATTTTTAACAATATCTTATTGTTATAAACAAAATTATAGAACAAATGCACTTTACGAGGAATTATTTACAGAAATGCATCTTGCTTAGTTGGACTTAGATTGATGTGCGCCTTTTCCAATTTCTTTTTTCAATTCGTCTCCCTCTCCTCGCTTCCGTAACTAACTCCACCCAACCCCTTCTTTCTTTCCCAACTCTTACTTCCCCGCCCATATAGACTCTTATGTTCAATCAAATATTATTCTACCCCTTATTTTAACTCACTTCTTCTAGATAACCTTTATAATTTCCCCTACTTTATCTTCCTTTATGACAACTTAACTCCCCTTCCTCCATCTTCCGTCAATTCCCCTACTGTACCTACTTCCCTAACCTCTCATTTCTCATTACCTTCCTTTACTCCCTCTCTTCTAATTTAACCTCAGTTTCTCTGCCATGGTTTATCTGAATTTCTCTTAATCCTCCTTCCACATTTTCACTACTTTCCCTACTTTCCTTACTTTCCCTCTCTTTATTTTCCATCAATTCTTCTACTACCCCTCTCTTGCTTTCTCCCTATTTCTTCTACTTTCTGCCTCTCATTTCCTCTTGCATCTCCTACATTCCCTTTCTTCACTTTCCATCACTTGCCCTCTTTTCCATTATCTCCCTCCTCTTACATTTTCTTCCTTACTTCCTTTCCGCCATGGAAGACGGATAAACACCTGAAAGATACTGAAAGGGTTTGCGCCCGGGCCTACAAACTAAAAATGAATCAAAACATTTCACACATTTATTTCTTCTATTAATTGTTGCTACACTTATTTTGATTTATCCTGGGACCTTTTTGCTTGTTTACGAAAATATAAGAAGTAATGTTGTAAAAATGACCGTTGCTAGGGTTACATTTCCTTGGATAGAAACCTCTTATAGTTTAGGTCAAGTATACGTCTGTTGGTCGTACTTTTTCTCGAGGGATATACCTTAGGGGAATTAAGGGAAGGAGATGTTGAAAAGTGAATGGTAAGGAAGTAAGGGAAGTTAAAGATAGGGAAGAAGAGAAAGGGATGGGAATGTTAATAAGGAAGTGGTGGTGATAAGCAGGTGAGGGGCTATTCGAGATGGCAAGTGAGAGTTCGTAAAGTAGGGAATTCAAGGTTACAGAAAGAAAGCAGGAGAAGATCTGTGAAGGTACGTTTTTGTGAAGAAGATGAAGCAAGGAGAGGGGTAGTACAGAAAGTAAGGAGAGGGAAACTAAAGGAGAGAGAAGAAAGAGAATGGAGGGGAAATGAAGTATGCGAAAGGAAGAGCTTAGAGGCAAGAAGGATACGAGTGAAAGATGGAAGGAGAATATTTGAAGCACTTAATCAACGTCTTAATAGGCTACGAGACCTCCTCTTCTAGGAACACAGAACCTGCTGCGACTTTTTTTTCTTTATTTATAAACACAGAAGTTTAAAAAAAGGAAAGTTGAAATCCCACTTTTACGGACAGGGGATGCTTTCCTCTATTTAAAACTTAAAATAAGGATTTATTCATAGAAAAAATCCTCCTTAACAAGAATGAAAAAAATCCGGTTCAGGATTCTCTCGTAAAGGGATGAATTTCCTGTAAGAAATTTTCTCTTGACAGGAGTGAGGTGCAAGAGTGGGTGAAAAAAGATCTCGCAAGGAAGATGTTACAACACCCGAAGGAGACCTTACGAAGACCTGATTACGAAGACGACCTTCGCCAAGTTCTGTCCACGTTAATGAAACACGACCTCGGTTGGCAATTGTCTCTTCGTTGTCTCTGTGTATCTCTCTTGGTTTGTACTCCCGAGTCCAACATTTCCCCTCCTACCATTTCTAATGAGACAGGTGATTTGGGAAATTGAGATGTTGCCTCAATGCGGTTAGGTCTTCAAGCTGGTTTCTACAAATCTTCAACAAGATCATTCAAGGCGTTCCACTTGTTATAACAATCTTTAACACCAAATTATAGAAAGGAAATTTAGAAAAAATCAAAATTTAAGTTTTTCATTTCGTAAACCTTAAATAAGAAAAGAAACATACACATATAATTTTAAAACAGACTTCGTCATATTAATTTGAATGTTGAGCCCTTAAGATTTCAAGTCTAAATAAATATTTCATTTTTAACAAAAAAGTTGAATTTTTAACAAAAGAAAATAATTAATTTATAACCAATAGATGTATTTTTTAAGCAGATAGTCAAATATTCAAGCTAGAAAAAAAAAATTTTTTTTTAGAAGACAGTCGAATTTTGAAGCAAAAATCTTGGTATCAAAAAAGGTGAATTTTCAATAAAAAAATATAAATTTTCAAACCAAGGAATAAATTTTCAAAAAAGCAGTTCTATTTATAAGCAAAAAAGTGAATTTGAAACAAATTAGTCGAATTTTTAATCAAATAATTCAATTTTCAACAGGCTAGTTCAATTTTTAATCACATATTCTAACTTTCGACTTGTGCATATAAATTTTCAACCAAATATTTGAATTTCCGAACCAAAGAGATGAGTTTTCAACCAAATTGTCATATTTTTAAATAAAAACACAGTTAAATTTAACCGGAAATATTTCCATTTTCGACCAAATAGTTAAATTTAAAAAAAAAATTAAATTTCTGGCGAAATTCTTAATTTTTTACCAAAATAACTAAATTTTTGACAAAATATTTGAACGTATTATAAAAGAATTAGGTTCTCAATGAACCAGTTAAATTTTAAACTCAAGTGATACATCTTTAACAACAACAAAATAAATGTGTAATAAAGAAGTTTAGCTTTTAACCTAATAGTTGTATTCTCAATTGGAAAATTTAATTTAAAATAAAAATATAACATTTGACATTTCTATCACAAAAGCATTTAAATTAATAAATAAAATGAGTTAAGTTCAACAAAAAATGTGCATTCTAAACAAAAAATAAAATTCTTGATATTTTAACCAGAAAGGATTTTAAATAGGAATTATGAAAGATTTGATTCAAACAAAAGAGAAGACTTTATAGCAAAATGACGAATTTGCAAGAAAACAGCTGAATTTTTAACGAGGAAATATTTTTCTGTCAAGATTTCCAAAAAAAATTATCTCGATCAAATTCTTAAATTTTTTCAACCAAAAAGGCGAACTCTCTAATAAATAGTTATATTATCAACACGAAAATATGAATTGTTAACCAAAAAGTTAATTTTAAATTTAATAACTGAATTTTGAACGAAAGATGAAAATTGGATAAAAAAAATTGTTGGATAATTAAGCCAAAAGAGTAATTCTCTAGAGAAAAGTTAAAAAAAATTGATCTAAACAAATTGATGATTTTTCTTTAAAACAGCTGAGTTTTTAAGGAAAATAGTTTTTAGATACAAATACGAGTTTCCTACAAAAAAGTTGAACCTTGACTTTCAATTCATAAATATGAACTTTCAAATAAGTAGCTGAGTTTTCTGAGAAAAAAAATTCGATCCAACATAATAAATTTTGAATTTTGTAAGACAAATTTTCTAGAAAATGGTTGCATTCACAATCCGAGAATATGAATTTTCTACGAAAAAGTTAATTTACAATTAAAAGATACAAATGAAAAATTTTCAACGTCTTCCACAAAAATTACAGTTAAAATGAGATAAATAACAGAACTTACGGGAATAGCAAATTTAAGCCTATGAAAGTTTCCATTCAATCAAAAATAAGTTAGTATATTAGACGATCTGTCTCGTATAGAATCTTTTACTTTGGACTGAATCGAGTACATATTTCCATTTTATTTTAATTATTTGAAATTCATTCGGAACTATTTATTAAATTATAATTTGGTGAAATTCGCAACTATTTTTCAAATTGTATTTTGAGGTCGTTAGGGCATGTTCGAATATTAAATTGAGGTTGGGTTCTTAAAGCTCAGTAGGAGTAATAATAAATAAAACAAATTTTAAAGACGCCTTTCAAATGTTCGATAGTTGGTTTCTTGGTGTTTTTAATATTTCAGAATTTCGTGGATAGTTAATCTTGAAATATAGAGAAGAAGATTAAGAGAAATATAGTATGCACAATCATGAGAAAAAAAGGGAACAATAATTAATTATACGATGGTGAAGGACAGGATATGAAAGGTGAAGAAAATGAAGGTAGATTATATTGATTCGGATCACTTTCCTGTAATAGTAATATCAGTAGAAAAAGAGGAGTAAGAACACTAAGGTGAACTGGGAAGTAAAGATATGAAAAGCAGGAAAAGGGAACTGAACAATAGAAGAAAATTTAATAGTTCGCGTTAAAGGTCAAGAATATCAAAAAAGGAGACGAAAAATTAAATGGAGAGCTAGAAATAATGATAGGATGAATAAAATGAGTAATAAAGTGTACAAGTAAAAAATAAGTTAGTGAAGAAAGTGTTAGACGCGGATGAGAAGAAGAAATTCATACAGGAATTACGAGAATGGAGGAGAGGGTAAATTAAATAGAAGAATATAGGAGAAGAAAGCAAAAGTATAGTGTGATCAAAAGAAGAGGAGGAAAATAAAAGGTTTAACTAAGGGATGGGAGAAAAAAAAGGTTTTGTGAATATTCAATAAAGAGATAGAGAGAGAGACAGAGGATGAAGAAAAAGTGTGAGCCAAAATACTTAGACAATAGAATGGAAAAAATTTTTAAAGTGTTTTCTAGGGCTATGGGGGGGGGGGAGGGTACAGAAGTAAGTTAGGAAAGAAGGGAAAGGGACACGTCCTCGCTTCTTCTTGGCCTAAGAAATAATAAGGTTCTTATAAATAATAAAAGAAGGAAAGGTGAGAGGTGGCCAGAGTTATTAAAAGAAAATGCAACCTTAAATGAAACTTCGCAATGAAAATAAGGTTAAAAGATATGGGAGAGTGATGATAATCATGGTATATAAAGTTTATGTAACTCTTTCGTCAGAAATCTTAGTGAACAAAGTTAAGAAGATTTCTAGTTGGTGAGAGAAGAAAGAGATTATCCCCCGACCTTCTTTTATTTAATATATTAATCTAAATGGTAGAAGAAATTAAGAAAATATTATAAGGAAGAGTTAGGATCGAAAAATAAAATATTTAACGGTTACCGTACGATAAAGTGGTGATGAAAGAGAATGCAAAAAATATAATGTACTAAATTACCTGTATGAGGAAATACTTATTTGGATAAAAGTTAAATCTTATTGTAGAAGAGAGAAATATGAGGTTTAGAAAAAGAGTATGATGAAACAAAGAACGGACTTTGGGATGAAAAGAAGTAGAGTTGAAAGAAGTATAGGAGTGTAAGAACTTCATATATATCTTTTCATATGAGATGCATAGAAAAATGATTAAAAGGCAGAAGTGTTAATAAAACATATATACAGAATGAGAAAAAGAAGGTCAAAAAGGATTGGAGAATGAAAATATATTATAAATTGGATGCTAGTAGATTAGAGCAAACTTGGTATGATGGGAGGAGAAGCGTAAGGGGATAAATTAAGTACTCGAATTGGAAAGTGTGCATGAAACATTGAAGAGAAGATAAAGGAAGGGAAGGAATAGGAGTAAGTGAAAAACTTTCTAAAGCAGATAAAAGGAAAGAGAGAAAGGGCGATAGCATTATCGAGAAGGAGATATGAAAGAAAGCTGTAATTTAGGGATAAAAAACTACAAAATGGGACTAGCGTGTATGAAGTGTTGAAAAATAGAGGAAGATAGGAGATGGTAGAGGAATCAAAATGTAAAGATTAGTACAAGATGATAAAAAATTAGTACAAAAGTATTTATAAAAGTGATATCAGAAGAAACTGGAACAGAAGTGCAAGATTTAGATCATAAAGGATATAAAGGAAATGTTTAAAAAAAAAGGATAACAGAAATGAGAGAATTTGCGACCGAAAGGACCAAGGATTGGATAACGTATGTAAAGTATTTCGAAAAAGAATTAACGATGAAGAAAGATGACAAGAGAATGCAATAACTTTTTATTAGAAATCTCTATAATGTTCAAAAGTAGTGGTTTACTTGTCTCGAGAATGAGAAAGTTTATAAGATTGAATTTAATCGAAGCGTGACTAATTTAGACAGGGAAAAGGGGTAGGAGACAAGTAGTGGAAATAATTAAGTTTGCGAAATCAGCGTGACGGATTTAAAGGAAGGTGCTGTCAATGCGGTTGGGGAAAATTATGTTTTAATATCGGAAAGTTGTCTCGGTAGAGGCAGTATAATATTTTAAAGTGGAGCTAAAAGAAAATAAACAGGAGTTAGAAAAAAAGTTTCTAAAGCAGATATAACAAAGAAGAAGGAAATCGACGGAAATAAAGGGATACAAACAAGAAGGAAGGGAATTAATTAGGGCTAAAAATATGCAAGATGGGACTGAAATTTATAAGGAATTGAAAAAAAACAGAATGAATGAAAATGAATAAAAGGAGATAGGGTATATTTAAAAAACCAAAATAAATTATATAAGATGGCAAACAAGTAAGGCATTCCAAAATAATCAGGAAAGGGATAATGATGGCCGAGAATACAAAGATTAAAATTTGTAAATGAGATAAGGAAAGGAATGTTTTGGTAAAGAAAGAAAGCAGGAGGCAGGACAGAAATTGAGGATAAAGAAAGCTGAAAAGAGCATGTGGGGAATATTTAAGAGAAAGATACATTGATTTAGGAGTGAGTGAAAAAAGTTAAGTCGACTAAAGGAACAAGTAGAAAATAATAAAAAAGTGAATGTGTTATCTGTCTTTTGGGGGAAGTCGTGATAAAAGTACGCGAAGTTTTTGTGGGAAATTGTGTATGGAAGTCTAAGACAAAGATGAGGACATCAATTAGGGAAGAGTTAGCAATTCAAAAGAGAGATGACGTAAAAGAAGGGATATATTGGAAAAAGAAAGAAAAAAGAAGGTAGAAAGAAATTAAAGACAAGGAAAAATGGCAAAAGTATGTGATAAAGATTTTAGAGAGGGAGAGATTGGGTAACTAGTAAATGAAAAAGTAGTTTCCACTAGCGAAACGAATGAAAAAGAATAAAACAGTGAATGTGTTGTCGTTCTCGTTGGGAAAATCGCGATAGAAGTTCACGAATTTGTCACGGGAAAGCGGACTTGAAAGTTTCAGATGGAGTTAAAGCAGCAAATTGGAGGAGAATTAGCAATGAAGATAAGGGCTAGGATCAGGGAAAATGATGTAAGGGAAGGGATGCAATTGAAAAAGAAAGAAAACATAAAGTAGGAGAGAAATTGACGATAATGGAAGCTGGCAGGAGAATGTGGTAAAGATTTTCGAGAAGGACATAATGGCTGAGGAGTAGATTAAAGTTGTTGCAGCTAGTGAAACGAATAAAAAAGAATAAAACAGTAAATGTGTTGTAACCCTTGTTGAGGGAATCGCAATACACAGTCACGATTTTGTCGCTAGAAAGAGGAGATAAAAGTTTCAGATGGGATCGAAGAAGTAAATAAGGGGAGACTTTGTGATAAAGATAAGGGATGAGATCAGGGAACATAAAATAAGGTAAGAGATATAATGTAAGAAGAAAGAAAAACTAATGTTAGAAAGAAATTGAAGATAGAGGAAGCTGGCAGGAGAATGCAGTAAAGATTTTCGAGAAGGACAAATTAGGTTAGGAGTACACGAAGGAAATTTATCGCGGGAAAGGGGGTATGCAAGTTCAAAGGAGAGGTAAGGAAGTGCATTACTGCAGGGTTAGCGATAAAGTATTTGAAAGAGAAAGATGAAAGGATAAGGAGAGTGGTAGAAATAACAAGAAGGAAAAAAGTAGAAGGAAGTTTTCGAAAGGCATGTAATAAAATAAAGAGGAAAGGCTAATTAATAAAACGAGATTAAGGATGGTTGAGGAGTCAAATCAGTGGTATGAGGATAAAAAAGAAGGCTATGCCAAAGTAATGAGAAAAGCTATAATGGGAGACAGGAGATAGACAAGAATAGCAAGACTTAGATTGCGAAGCGAGATAAGGGAAAGGATGTATTTAATAGAAGAAGGGAAGAAGAGATAGAAGAAAATTTAAAGATAAAGGAAAATGTCAAGAGAATGTGGTAAGGCACTTAGAGAAGGAAGGTTTGGTCAAGGAGAGGATGAAAAAATGTAAACGGTCTAGAGAAACAAATAACAAAGAATAAAAGGGTTAATGTGAGAAATAAGAAGATGGAGAAAAATACAAGTGGGAAGAGATAACAGAAGTCGCTTAGAAGCATCAAGATTTGTCCTGAGACCTCAGGGTTGTTTAAAAATGGGGTTTACTCTCCTGGATGTTAAGAAAGTTCAAAGGTTTAAATTTAATTGAAACGTGACTAAATTAGGCGGCGAAGATGATTGGAGGGGGAGGGGGTAGGAGTACAAATAATCAAGTTTGTGAAGACGCCACGGTTTTAAACGAAGGTGCTGTCACTGTCGTTGGGGGAATCCTGTTGGGATATCGAAAAGTTGTCGCTCTGTTTAACTTGGCTGATAATATTGTTAAGTCCGCGGGTAAGCTTCGTGATTTCCATCGGAATTTCAATCTCGTTTATCTGAGGGTAACTTTAACGCGCTTCAGCGCTCGCCACCGCCGCGGGACGACCACGTATCGAATTTTAATCAATCACCTGTAGGGACAGCTAATTCCAGAACCAATTAACATATTCATTCCACTCCCGTTTTTAGACCCCTTTCCGAGAAGCTCAAATCGCAATATACCAACCGACCATTACGAGTTAAACTCACACTGGAACCCACAACTTTACACATCAAAAAGCTATAAATTTATTATTTATCTTTCAAAACGACATTAAAAAGGGCGGCTACTGATGCGAAAAACCTGGTACACTGGACATTAACTTAAAATTTTGGATACTGGGAAAATCGCCGGGAACATTTTAGATTGGATTTTTTTTCCAAAACTTTCGAAAACATTAATAGCTGACCATTTTAAATTTGTTTCATATGGCTAACAGAACTAGCATAACAATCTAAACATTCCAAAATAAGTGATGTTTCAGATTAAGCATTTGAAAATTAAGAAACTTAGAAACAGACATTTTCATATTTAAAATGTTGATGCTGAACAACCTCAGCTTTAAGGACAAAAAATGAAACCATTTTAGAGTAGCAAATTTGAAGATATTTATATTGAGAACTATAGACATTGCAAATATAATCAAACTTATTAAAGGGCTGTCTATAAACTAATTTTTTAACAAACTAGTTAAATCATCAATAAAAAAATTCGCGGACCAAAGTAATCAATTTTCAACCAGAAAAAATTAAGTTTTTACCAAACAGTTGCATCGCAAACCAAATAGTTGAACTTTCAAGCACAATAGGTAATTTTTTTATCAAAATAGTAAAATATTAAGATAGTAAAATAGTAACGGTAAAGTTGAATTTCTAAGCCACCAATATGCATTTTCAACAAAAAGTTAAAATTCTTAACAAAAAAAGATTAAAACTAAAACAAAAACAGTTTATGTTTTAAGCTTAAATAAAAAAAATTAAATTCTTATTTAAGAACGATGACATTTTTCTTATAAAAGATTTTTTTATCAAATTCGAAAGATTCTGCCAGTTCAATTAAAAGAAAGAACATATTTTTGGGCAAATTAGTTGAATTGTCAACCAAAGAGATAAATTTTTAATAAAGAAAGATAAATTTGAAACAAAATATTCTGTTTTTTTTATAAAAAAAAATTTTAACCAATGGAATCTTCAAATTTGTCGTTTAAGAAATTAATTTTCATTCAAAAAACGAACGTTTAACCAAAAAATTTCAATTCCTTAATAAATAAGATTAGTTGAATTTTGTAAATGAATTAAAAAGAAATTATTAAAACAACATTAAATTCCACTAATAAAAAGAAATTTTCAAGAAAATAAATAAATTTTCGACCAGATTTTCGACCATTTTCAATTTCTAAACATTATGTTTCTAAATGAAAATAAAATATTAAAATTTTTAAATACAAATAATAATCATTAATCAGCAAAAAGAATGAATGTTTATCAATTTAATTTAAATTTTAAACAAATAAGTTTAAATTTCAAACAAGTGGCCAAATTGTTGAAAGAAAAAAAAGTTTTAAAAAGATTTTAAAAGCTGAATTTTCCTCCCAAAAATATTGTTTAATTAAAAAATTTAATGTCTATGAAATAGTTTACTTCTTTACCAAAAATTTTAATTTTCCATCAAAAATATGAATTTTTAACAAACCAAAAAGATTCTTCCATTTCTAAACGAATAATATTTATTAAATTATTCATCTAAATTTAAAAAAATACGATTATCAAAATAAGATTCATTTTCTAAATATAAAAATAATTTTCAACTAAATATGTTCATTTTCTACCAGGAACTTTAAGATATAAATATTAATTATCAACAAAAAATATAATTATATTTATTTTCACTAAATGAGTTTAGTTTCAAACAAGTAGTCACATTTTCGACCAAAAAAGATTTTAAAACATGTGAAAAAGTGGAATTTTCAGCCAAAAAATATAATGTGTAATCAAAAATTAATTGCCCATGCAATAGTTTTACTTTTTAACCAAATATTCAAATTTTTAAAGAAAAATATGAATTTTTAATAACAAGCAAGGGGTTCATTCTTTAATTTGAACAAATTAATGTCTAATGTAACACATACTACTTTCTCTTTCAGACAAAAAAGATTCTTATTTGAAATAAAAATTAGTTGCATGAACAAAAAGAAAGAGGAATTTTTATAAAATAATTGAATTCTCATACAAAACAGAATATTTTTTCAACGAATCAGTTGAATTGTTAACCATGAAAGATAAATTTTTAATAAGAAATATAAATTTTTAACCCAAAATGAAATCGCTACATTTTTATTTAGAAACTTACTTCTAGTAATAGAAACTTTTACAAAATAGCCGAGTTTTCAACCAAAGAGATTAATTTAAAAAAAGAAAAAAATTAATTCTTAACTAGAATTTTTTTCACTTTTATCTAAAAATGATAAGTTTCAATACCGTCCTTTGATTTTCCACTAACGATAAATATACAATTAAAATGTTGAAACTTAAACAACAATAAAATACTGTTTTAACCAAAGAGTTCAACTTTCAACAAAGTTGTTAATTTTGCAAACAAAAAGAGGAATTCTAAAAAAAATCCGATTTTTCATTAAACATCTTAATTTTCAGCCAAATGTTCAACTTTCAGCGAAATGTTTAACTTTCACCTAAAAAGGATTATTTTTATACGAAAAAGTTGAATTTGTAACTAACTAAAAAAACAAATTATCGAAAAAAAGATAAATTTTCAGCCAAAAAGGGAATAATTAATTTTTCTGTGGGAAATGGATCAACTCTATTTTTAGCTAACAAATAATTTTAAGCAGAAAATTATGGCTTTCGAATAAAAAGTTAAATCTTTAAACTAAAATTATAAAACTTCAATAAAAAAAATTAAAGCAGTGAAACTTTCAAATAATTAGTGAAATTTTCAAGCAAAAAATTAATATTCTCAATGCAAAATTGAACAGTTAATATTTTAGTCATGAATTAATTTAACGAAGAAGATAAATTTTCAACTGAAAAAATTAATTTTCGAATGAAACTGAAATTGCTAAATTTTCAGTCAGGAAAATAAATGTTCGATCGAAGAAAAAAAAATGATCAGCAAAATAGATCATTCTTAATCAGAAGAGCTTTAGTTTAAAAAATTACTTTTCAATAAAAAAAAAAGTAAACTAATAAAAAATTTCAACTCTGGAAATAATTTTTATATTTTTCGAAAAGTATTTCTATAGATTTGCCTATTGTTAGCTCCCACTTCTGGGAGATTCATAACATTCTAGGACAAACAAGAAATATTTTCGAAAATTTAGATTTCAGTTCCGAAAAAAACGAAGCTTCTTACAGAATTTGTGGTTCAAATAATTAAAATGGTGAAGATTATTAAATATATTTTTTGCGATTTTTCAGATAATATTTTTTAATAATTTTCCTTCATTTCGCAGGGCAAAATAAAAAAGTTGACCTAAACAAAAAATCCTGGAGGGATTTTTAAAAGTGTTTGATTTTTTGAGACTATTAAAAAATGAACTTTACTGTTTTTGAGCCAGAAAGAAAATCCCGTTTCGTTTCTTGTTTCAGTAAAGTGGAATTACAGAAGAAAATAAAGTTACACGATTCGTTTGGCAATGGTCTATTGGTAACTATATATATACATATATGGCCAACCCTCGAGCACTCTGGGTTTGACTACTTCACCATTTTCAGTAAGGACGGAAGCTTCTTCGAACTAGCGTCGACGGATTTTAGCGGATTACCGCACATCACCGGAACCATTTTTTGCTTCCGTTCTCTAAAGAAAAAACTGTTTTTCCTGTAAAACTAAATCTGATTTAAAATATTGCTGCTGAAGAACTTAAAATATTTTCCAAAATAAGCTTGGCCTTTAATAAAATATAAATGATATTTAAAATATTAAAATTATTAATCTTAACAAGGGGAAACCACCACTTTCCGGCATTAACCCTTTCCAGACATCCATTTTTCAGGGAAACGAGTTTTTATGAAAATTGGTACATAGGGGTTTTTGGAGTCGCTGATTACGAATCTGAACTCAGATTTTGAAAATTCAAAATGGCGGGGCCAATATGGCGGCTAACGTTTGGCATATTTTTTTATTTTTTTCTGGAAATTGTTATACGGAGGTTTTTGGGATCACGAATCTGAAATCAGATTTAGAAAATTCAAAATGGTGGATCTAATATGGCGACTTAAATTTGAAATATTTTTGGATTTTTTTAAAGAATTGTTATACAGGGTTTTTCTGGAGTCGCTAATCACGAATTCGAACTCAGATTTTGAGAATTAAAAATGGCGGATCCAATATGGCGGGCAAAATTTGGATTTTTTTTTAAATTGGTGTTCAGGGGTGTTTGGTATCTCTGATCACGAATATGAACTTAGATTTTGAACATTCAAAATGGCGGTTCCAATATGGCGGCTAACTTATGGCATATTTTTTAATTTTTTTCTGAAAATTGGTATACGGCGGTTTTTGGGATCACTGATCGCGAATCTGAACTCAGATTTAGAAAATTCAAAATTTCAAAATATTTCTAAATTGTTTTTTGAAAGTTGGCTCCAAAAATCCTTTTACGCTAATTTTAAAAAAAATCCAGAAAACTTCATTATTTTTATCACCATATTGGATCCGTTATTTTGGATTTTCAAAGTCTGACTTCAGATTCGTAATCCGCGACCCCGAAGACTTCTGTATACTAATTTTCAGAAAAAATCCGAAAATATTCCAAGTTTCGGCAGGCATATTGCGTCCGCCATTTTGAATTTTCAAAATCTGAGTCCATATTCGTATTCAGCGACCCCAAAAACCCTCAAGTACCCATTTTCATAAGAATATAATCGACAGTTTTTTTAATAATGCATTTTTTTCAACAAAAAAGGCTTTTTTCATCTTTGTTTATTAGTATTAACAAATTATTTAAAAAATTTAGACCTTTCGCACAAAACTTTCAATTTTCTCTCATCCTGTGAGCATGAAATTAAAAAAAAAAAATCCGTGTAAAATCCAATAAAAACTACTCTGAAATGAAAAAAAATGATATGAAAAAAAGTTGGGAATATGGTATTCCCACCATGCCGCAAAGGGTTAAAAGAACAAATAAGAAAAAAATTATTAACTTCTAATCATTGACATGTATTGATTAACCACTAGGGTGGTACAAAAATGCTTTGGAATTTTTTAAAAATTTTTATCGGGACACTCCAAAAATTTCTTTGAATTCAAACAAAAATAAATGCATTTTTTTGTAAATGATATTTAGAGGAGCAGCAAGCCCCATAAAGTCTAAAACGTATTTCCCAAAAAAAGACGTTTCTGTCAATCTTCTTCAGAATCCTCAATATTATTTCCATAAAGTTGAAACTCAACTTTTCTCTTCACAATTAGCCACAGAATAATAATAAGATATCGCTTTTTAAATATCAGCGCCATAAGTCTGTATCATAGGGTCCTAAAAAAACCCCATAAGTGAAAAAATAGGTTTTGTGAGTTTTTGACGCTAAGAGTGACTTTTTTGGAGTTTTTTCAAATGTAAATTGTTCCTCGCTTACAAAAGACTATTTAATTTTTATAATTATATGCTCAATAAATTGTTTACCCAATTAATTATTGTTTTTAGAAATTTTCTCATAGAATGGAGTTAAAAAGTCGCTATTTTTTAAAAAATTGTCTACTTTCTGTCCAATTATCTATTAGAAGGACGCGATAGTCCACGAATATTGACAAAAGTGATTGTTTAAAAATTTTATTATTATTTTTAATAATATTCTCTTAGAAAAATGCTAAAAAATTGCAGATTAAAACAAAATTCACTTTGAGTCTAATTTTCAATTGGGATAAGTTATGTGATTAATTGAAATTAACAAAATAAAATAATTAAACAATTTATCATTATTAATAATATTATATTTTAATAATGCTGGAAAGATGCGGATTTTTCTAAAATTTCTGGCTTTTTGTCTCATTTTTAATAGGAGTGAAGTAATAATGAATTCAAGTTAACAAAAATAATTGTTTAAACAAACTATTATCGTTTACGACTATCTTTATCAATAGCAATTTCTGGTAGTTTATTTTTTTCCGACAATTTTTGCATTTCTGTCCTTTTTCACTTAGTGACATAATAATTATTGTAAGTTAAGAAAAATGTTGTATAAACAATTCAGTATTGTTTATATCAATCTTTTATTAGATAAGTGCTTAAAGTTTTCGTTTGTCATAAAAACTTTAACTTTGCTTCACCTGCTTAATTATTCAGAATTAATAATTCAACATTAGAGAAATCTGCATTTTACAAAATCTCTTTCTTTTCTGTGGAAAAGAGAGAAAATAATTCACTTAAAACAACAATACTATTTTTTAAATAATTTTTGTTGTTGTTAACTCATTATTTCTTCGTTAATAAAAAGGCGATTCGAGGTTAAATATTTTAGAAAAAACCGCCAATTTCTAGCGCTAATCTAACAAAGGAGAGTTAAAAACAATATTAAATTGTTTAAACAACTTTCTTGGTAACTTTCATTAATTATTACCTCACTAAGTAAAAAAAGAACAGAAAGGTAAAAATTGCTGAAAAACCGCAACTATCAAGTATTGATCTAGATAGAGATAGTCATAAGCAAAATGAATTTGTTTAAACAATTTTTTTGGCCAAATTTAATTATTTATTAGGTAACGCTTAATTAAAAATAGAAAAACCGTTGATAACTTTAGAAGAAATGCAGCATTATACTAATCAAGCAAAGATAATATTAATAATATTGATAATAAATAGGTTGAACAATTCTTTTTCTTAACTTGAATTTACTATTATTTCAATTCTATAGAAAATTGGACAAAATCCAGAAATCTCAGAAAAAAGGCATTTTTCTAGCATTATTTAAATATATTATTATTTTAATAATAACCAATTATTTAAAAGACAATTAATTTCCTTGAATCTAAAAATTTGACTAAAAGTGATATTTTTTTTAACTGCAATTTTGTAACATTTTTCTAAGAGAATATTCTTAACAATAATAACCAATTGTTTAAGAATTCGCTCTTGTTAACATTGATGAACTATCACTTTCCACTATTTCAAAATTGGACAAGTAAATTTTTTTTTTAAATCGCGCCTTTCTAACACCATTCTTTGAGAAAATAGCTAAAAACAATAATAAATTGTTTAAACAATTTATGTATACATCTAATTATCAGTATGAAATGGTCTTTTATTTGCCAGAAATAATTTGTAAAAAAACGTAAAAAAAGTCATAATTAGCGCAAAAAAATTCACAATACCCATTTTTGCTCTTATGGGGGGTTTTCGGACCCTATGAAACAGGCTTATGGTTTTAATATTTAAAATATGATGTTTTATTCTAATTTTATGGCTAATTTCGAGTAGAAATGTTGAGTTTAAACTCAATCGGAATAATGTTAAAGATCCTAAATAAGATTGACAAAATCGTCTTTTTTTCTTATGGAAAATACGTGTTAAACTTCATGGGACTTACGGCACCACAAAATATCATTTTTTTCGAAACAAAAACAATGCATTTATTTGTGTGTCAATTCTTAAATAATTTTTTTTTATTCCATGTGATGGGTTTTCGTCGAAAATTGGTATTTTTCACTTCAAATAATCAGATATTTTATATTTTATAATCACATTTTTTAACAATTATAGGTTATGTAATCGTTTATGCAAAGAATCCTTGTTATAAGTAATAAATCATTAAAAATAAAGAATATTTAAAATATTTGAGCAAGTCTAGGTTAAGATAGCGGCTTTTACTGAAACAGTCGATATCGATTTTAATAAAAACGTACATTATCAAAACGATTTGAGGTTATGTCAACTTGTTTCGCTGAAATTTGGTGATTTTAAATTAAAAATTATTTTTAAAAAACATTTTCAATATGAAATTTATTAATTTTTTTTATTTTATGCAATTGCTTTTTGTCGAAAATTCTTAATAAAACTCATAAGATTTCAAAAAATACCTAAAATTTGTATACAATTGTAGGTTAAGTTAACGACTTTTACCGGATTAGATTTTAAAGAAAATTGCTATTTTTTAACATTTTGAGGTTATGAGGTTTTTCGATTTTCGGATAAAATTTTTGGTTTTCATGTATTTTATGCAGGATATGATTAATTTTAATACAAAATAAATATCATAGAATTTCAAATAAGATAATAAATTTCTTTAAAATTCCAGGTTTCTAAATATTTCTTAACAAAAATTAGTTATTTTTAACAAAAAAAAAACTTTATGTTCTTCTGTTAGTTTTTTTCGTCTGAAATTGATCTTTTTAATGAAAAATAATAAGATTCCATAGAATACTTACATTATTTGAGCAATAGTATTTTTGGACTTACAAAATTAAACTGGCAACTGTAACCAGTTATTGGTTAATTTATTATTCCTGGTCGGAAATTTATATTTCTAATAAAAAATTCAACGGTTTTATTATCTAATTAAAAATAGTATCAAATAATTATAAAAAGATCTCAATTTTCATCAATTATTATGTCAATTTAAAATTAAATTTTGTCTTGAAAAAAAGATTTTTCTCTTTTTGCTCCACTGGAATCGAAAAAAGAATTTCTGATTCCCAGTAAAGTGCTTTACCATTAAGCTATTAGAGAGATCAGAATAAGAACTTGAGTTAAAGAAAATACCGCTAATTTTCAGCTAGGTGTTAATGTTACAAGTAATTGATTAATATTAAATAATTAGACAAATTAATTAATTAAATTATATATAAAGTATAACAGAATAATTTTAAATAATTATGATTATAAAATTTTTTAGCAAATATACATTTTTAATTTCTAATTTTTTCGACTGTGACTCTAGGTTTCTACAATTAATTTATTTTGTAGCAAAGGTCTTTGTCTTTGTACGAACTTAAACAAATAAATAAATAAACAACAAAAATCTAATTTAAAAAAAAAGGAAAATGGATTTTTCTGTTTCTGATTTTAAAATGCCCATAGAATTATAGACTATTATAATAAATTTAAGTATTCTGTATTCATTTGAAGGTTCGAACTTGGTGCAAAAAAGATAAAAGTCAGGAAACTTTACATAATGGTGGTATTCATCACATGATTGAAAAAAAAATAAAAAAGTCACACTTTTTAAAATATCTTTTTATTTTTTGGCTTAAATATTGACCATAAGGCATAATTTATAAAAAATTACAAATCTATCCTAAAAACTTAGAAAGGGACTATGAAGACTTCTATTTAAAGTAAGCCACCGAGATTAAAAAAAAATTATTTCTAGAGTTATTTCAATTTTTCTAAAACCAAGAAATTTTAATTTCTCAATTTTTTTTGTATCATCTTTCGCGTTATCAGAAGCACAAAATTTTAATGTCAATATTATAAAAAATTAGGGCACTTTGGCAGCAGTGCGAACCCCTGACGTGTAAGTAAGTTCCGCCGGAAGTGTACCTAGTTTTCGAATAGCTCCTTACTAGAAATTGAGGAAACTCTCCAATTTGTCTACTAAAAAATTTATTTTCGCACTCGTTTTCTTTCTTTCAGGAGTGTCTTCACGTGAGAAGTATTAAGCACGTTAAAATTAAACAGTTCTTCATTAGAGTAGAGTGCAACCCCAGTTCCGGCTGCAAGCACATTAGGGAGCGAGGTTTCCGGCAAAAGTAATTGCGGATGTAGAGATGTTTAAGGAAATGGAATGTAAGGTGTTAGAGGCCTTTGTTTCGTATACTTCTATTTATTTTAAAACTAGAGTCTTTTTCTAATTTAAAAATGTGTTTTAAGATAGGCATTGTCGAATTAAGGCTGAATGAGCTTCAAATTTTCAAATATTTCTAGCGAGAATTAAATCTAATGAACGGTTCTATAAAATGCAATACAATTGACATTAAGGGTCTTCCATAAATTGTTTAAAGTGTTTTTCTAAACTTTGTAATGCTCCTGATGAAATCAGTTTTATGTAAAAAAAATTTCACATAACATCTCTTAGGTTTCAGGTCTAAATTTAATCTTTTCTACATTTCTAGTTTTCTAAAGACTTCTCAATTTTCTCAGCTCAGAGAGAATTGTTCTGAAGGAGATAATTATAGTTTAATATAACCTTGAAATTAAATTTTTGTTTTCGATTTCCTGAAATCTTCAAATCATTTTTTTGTTTGGTATTTGATATGCAGGGAAATTGCTACAGCGATTTTTTTTTCAAAAAAGTATTTTTGGTACCCTTTTTTGTAATTGGTGGCGATTCGATATAGCTAATTTGAAGTTTCGTTCGCCATTTTTGTACTTGGTGGCACTTTTCTAGAACAACTATTGATAGCTTTTTTAGTGGCGAATTGGTACCGAGAAAAAATATTTTTTTCGAGAGACTGGTAGCCTTTTGTTTACTATAAAGCGAATGTTTCTTCTTGGGAGATTTTTTGTACTTGGCGGCAATTCGCTAAAAACGAATATTTATTATTCGCGATCAAGATTTTTGGTAGCTTTTCATATACTTAGGGGCGATTCGCTATGGTGAATATTTTATATTCAAAACAAAGATTTATGGAAGTTTTTTGGTACTTGGCGGCGACTAGGTGCGATAAATCTTTATTTCCGATAGCTTTTTTATGATTAACAGAAATTCGCTGCAGCGAATCTTGATTCTTTGTAGATAGAGATCTGTAGTAAATTTTTTTTGTACTTGGCGGCGATTCGCTACAAGAAACGTCGATTCTTGGTAGCTTTTTGAACTTAGCGGCTATCTGTTACAACGAATACTGATTATTTCAGTTAAGGATTTTTAGTAGCACTTTTTGTACTTGGCGGCGATTCGCTACATCAAATCTTGATTCGTAGTAGCTTTTTTTCATACTTGGTGACAATTAACTGCCTCGAATCTTTTTTCTTGATACCTTTTTTTTTTAATTCCAGAACGTTTTTTGTTTGTACTTGGCGGCAATTCGCTGCAGCGAATCTTGCTTCTTGGTAGCTTTTTTTCATACTAAGTGACGATTTACTGCTGCGAATATTGATTTTTAATAGCTTTTTATGTACTTTTTAACGACTGACTACCGCAAATATTGATTATGCATAATAAAGCTTTTCAGTAGACTACTCTTTTGTACTTGGCGGCGATCCGCTACAGCAACTTTTGCTTCGTAATAGCTTTCTTGAACTTGGCGGCGATCTCTTACAAAGAATACTGGTCAGTCCAGATAA
>NC_046663.1:16727399-16744055 GCF_010883055.1 Belonocnema kinseyi | reverse complement strand
TGAGCATCCTTTGCAAGTAGGTTTATCTGTACTTGGTGAAGATTCGATACCTAGAATATTGATGATTTCAGATGAAGATTTTTAGTAGGTTGTTTTTGTACTAGGTGGCGATTTGATAAAGAAAATTTTTATTTTTGCTGACTTTTTTGCACTTGGCGGCGATTTTTTAGGAAAAAAAATTGTTTATTGCAGATAAAGTTGTTTTTGTGAAGCTTTCTCTTTACTTGGCGGCAATTCTCTTGAGCGAATTTTGTTTCTTGGTAACTTTTTTGTACTTGGCGGCGATTTTATACAACTGATATTGATTATTCCATATAAGGATTCTTTTTATGTAGCTTTCTTTATACTTGCGGGCGATTCTCTACAGCGAATATTGTTTATCCTAGATAAGGATTTTTGTTTCTTTTTTTTTGTACTTGGCGATGATTGGTAACAGCGAATCTTGATTATTGGTAGCCTTTCTGCGCTTGGTGGCGATATTTTACAACTGATAATAATGATTTTAGAAAAAAATGATTTTGATGTAGCCTTATCTCTACTTGGCGGCGATTCGCTCCCAATAATATCGATTATTCCATATTTGGTACTTTTTATAGCTTTCTTTATACTTGATGGCTGTTAACTGCCAAAAATCTTGAATCATGATTACTTTTAATGTAGTCAGAAGTGATTGTCTACCGCAAACATTGAGTATTCCAGATAAGTACTTACGCTTTTTTGGGAATTAAACCACAGAACTTCCGATTGCCGATCAGGTGCTTTCCCATTAAGCTATTAGAGATTGAAAGAAGAATCTTTTTTCAGGTATATACGCTGTCTCAATCCAGGTGTGACATTTATGTTAGGAGTAATTTAAAAGAAATCTGTATTATTATTAGAATTCAAAAATTTATTTTCCGTTTAGTTAGAAATGATTTTAAGTATTTTCCGTTGTATGAAGAATTAACTTGGTCCATAATTTGTATTTCTATTTTTATAGATTGTGGAATGACATATACACTATTCTATAGTAACTAACTCTGATGATAATACAGATTTCTTTAAATTAGTTGTATCATAAATGTAGTATCTGGCTTGAGATAGCCTGTATTTCTGAAAAAAGATTCGGTATTTGATCTCTCTAATAGCTTAATGGGAAAGCATCCAACCGGCAATCCAAAGTTCTATGTTTCAATACCCATTTAAGAAAAGCGAGCAGATCTTTTTTCAGAAAAAAATAAAATTCATCTATTTAATATCTATTTTTCTTTTTTCGCGTTTCGGATGAGTTGTTCCATAGTGAGTTAAATTCTTAAACACAAAGAAGATTTTTCAGGAATAGTTTCATTTTCAACAAAATAATTAAATTCTAACGAAGCAGTTGAATTTCTAAGTACGCATGGCTCCGTTATAAAAACAGATGAATTTTCAACGAAATATTTAATATTTATCATTACTATCGATTAATGCTGAAGATCATGAAGAGAATAAAGTTTTTCCAGAGTGTTTCAGACGTATCAGTAGTATAAACCTGGCAATGGTCAGGCATGGCATATTTAGATTAGGGATAATCCATAAACTAGGTGACTAATTTTTGTACACTTTGCCCCTCGCCCTCCCGCCGCCCCTCGATTACAACCGTATCCCCCCTAGAATTAGGGAAGCCGTCGGCTAAAAATTTTAAAAATGGTTAATCACGCGACCGGCAATCGGAAGCTCTGTGCTTCGATTCCCAGTGGGAGTCCTGAAAATAAAATCAAGAATCTAACGACCAAATTTGAAAAACCACCAAAAAATATTCCCATTGCAATTTGAAAGTAAAAAACTCTTTCCTCTTCTCTTTTCCCCCTAAAAAAGAAAAGAAGAATGTCTGCTATTTATTTAGACAAAATTTTTATTTTAATAATTATCAAATCACAATTGAAACACATTTTGTTTTAATTCACGGAAGTTTCGGCATTCACACAGCACCCTTATTAGGGCAAAAAAAGAATATATAACTGTATAATTAACTTGATTATTGGACGTTAAAAAAGGTGTCAAATTAAATTTCAATCTCATTAAATATCTTAAATTTTAACTTTATTTCGAAATTTAAAAAAATTATTTTCCATCTTGTCAGAAAAGACGTTCAGTATTTTCTGTTATTTAAAGTGTTAACTAGATCGATAGGTTCCATTTCTATTTTAGGAGATTGTGGAATGACATCTACACTGATCTATAGTAACTAAATTTGATGATAATACAGATTCCTTCCCGTGTAAAAATTTTTCCATGGCGCTAGCTGGGACCAAAATAGGAAAAACTTGGCCTAAAATTGGGGATTCAGGCAGGACCATACTGAAACCGAAACGCCTAACCCGACCAGAACCTAACTTACTTACCTTATTGGCTCTAACTTAGCTTTATTTATTTTTCTAGCCACAGCCATATCAAAATCAAAAACGGTTTTACAAATAAATAAAAGAGTAAAAAAGTTACTAAAGTTGGGAATATTTTGGTTGTCATTCTGGTCATTGGAATTAGTGAACTATTACAACATCAGAAAAGGTTTTATCCACAGTGAACTTATATTTTTCATGAACAGAGTCGGTAAAATTAAAAATTAGCAAGTTTAATATAAAGTATAAAAATTGCGATAAATGCAAAGATAATTTTTACTCCATAATACAAATATTTAAATTTTAAATGATTTGAATTTAAAGGAATAAAATTTTTTTAATATTCATGTGATGTTTATATCGTCTGGATTACGAACAGTTGGAACCGAACATCTTAATGAGATTGGAATATTATAGATCTTTTAATAAATTATATTTTACTCTGACCTAAAAAAAAAAGACAAAGTATAACGTTATTCATATTTTTAATATTTAAAGAATCACCAGACCTTAAAATTAATTTAGAACGAAAATTACATTATTTTCAAGGGCACTCAGTCATAAATGAGCCTTGAAGGCCATGTGAGGAGTGGGTCACGTGACCAGATTGCTAAATTACCGACGCTTTTCTAAATTCCTAAATTATTTTCATACGAAGCACCAAATTGAGTTGAAAATTTAGGATAATAAATAAGAAGTACGAAGAAAAGTGGGTCTGGTCCTAAATTTGAATAATTATGAAAAAAAGAAAAAAAAAGTATTTACAACAAAAAACTTTTTTTTATAATTGTACAAAAGGACAAGACCCATCATTCTTAGTGCTTCTTTTTTTAGCGTTTTCAGCTTCTTTTTCACTTTCAGCATTTTTTATCATTTGATTCATCATAACCTCAAAACAAACCTACTTTTTATCAGCCCTATGCATCGCCCACACTCTTGCGGTTCTTCACCATCCGGAGGGGTATCGTAGTTCAAATAAATTTAATAGATGGCGCTCGGATCAGGTAGGCCTCTTTTTGAATTGTTATGTATTGGAAAAAATGGTAAAGATCCTATTTAAAGTAATTTCTATGAGAAAAATTGGTAAAATTGTGTCAAATCAAAAGTCTAAAATTGACAATTTAACGAAATAATTAAATTTTTAATTAAAAAAGACAAATTTACTTTAAAATTGGCAAATCTTGAACCAGAAAGGGTAAATTTTCCACTCAAGAGTGGAACGGTTAAAATTTCAGTTAAAAAAATTAATTTTCAACCGAACTGATAAATCTAATAAAATAATGATTCTTTAACTGGAATATTTAAATTTAAGACCTAACAAAATGATTAACTTAAAACCAAGAAGGTCAATTTTATACAAAGCAAGACGAATTTTCCACAAATTAAAGAATATATTTTTTTTTAGTTTTTAAATAAAAATATCAGTTTTCAACCAAATGCTTGAATTTTCATGAAAAAATGATAAACTTTTGCCAAAAATGAAATAGTTGAATTTCCCGTTAAAAATTATATTCTTAGAAAAATCGGATTTTCAGAAAAATAGTAAGATTTTCAGTAAAAAAATTCCTTTCCATTCAAAAGAAAAAGAATTTTCAATTAAATTTCTCATTTTTCAACCAAAGAAATTAATTTTTAATCAAAATGATGAATTTCTAATTTTTTTAAACTTAATTTTAAGTAATCGAGTTTATTTTTCTACCAAGTAAATTTATTTCTGATCTACAAGACCAATTTTCTTCTCAAATGATGAACATTTAACTGGAATATTAAATTTTGAAACCAAAAAGAAGAATTATTAAACAAGGAGATTAAAATTCAAAGAAAAATCTAATTTTCTACTAAAAAGTCGATTTTTAAATAACATATGTCACTTGTGAACGAAATAATTAAATTTTCCATTTAAGACGAAAAATTTATGTAAATACGAACTCTTGGATTTTGAACTGTAAAGGTCAATTTTCTATTTGAAATTGTAACATTGTAGTTTAAAAATTTATTTCCAAGGAAATAGATACATTTTTTAAAAGATATGAATTTTTAATTAAACTGATGGATTGATAAAAAAGAATGTTATAGGGCAGATTATCAATGTTTAAATATCATTATTATTGTTATTATTAGTTATATAATATTATAAATATATGCTTGAAACTCACAACAATCACAATTACTTATGAAATTAATTGATTAAATTACCCCTATTGCAAATCGATGTTGCTAAAATGCTTTTGTGTTTTTTTTCCTGAATTTTTGATATATTGGCTAGTGTTTTATTTTTTGTAGATTTGACTTACTCTAGACAAAAAAATTGAAGGAATAGATGTTAGACCCTTTATTGAAAACATAGCCACACAAAAAAAGTGTGCGGATCTGGTAACAAGACAAACGTATTCCTATGGATTTTGGGGCGCTGAATTCGAATTCGGTATCAAAAATCACCCATCACGTCATGGTTGAGCCATAACCTCAAAAAATGACGAAAAATCATGCACGGAGGCCAATAAATTTCAAAATAATACCAGTGATGCAAATTTTCACTTCAAAAACATGTCGACAAATGTGAAGGATCCGCCCTGGCCTGATATGAACTCATTTAATATAACTTTACCCAACAGGACCTGACCTCACCTAACCTGAATTAATAGATATTTATTGAACTACACGTAAAGCTCTGTAAGCATATTTTCCTAGTAGCAAATGTGTGCTATATCGAATGGGTCAACTCGAGCCTAACCTAGAAATAAATCTAACCTAGCCTAACCTAACCTAACTTAACTTCACGTAACACAATTAAACTCATTGCGTTGTCTCGTTGTGTTTGCGGTGCCGTTTTATTCATCTTCAGCTTAACCTACATAGAGGTTTAACCCATCCTAACCTAACAAGACCTGACCTAACCTAACCTAACCTAACCTTGCCGAATGACATTCAACAACACGTTCAACCACGAGTTAACGTATTAAATATAGCACAAATTTAAGACTGAGAACCGTACGCTTACATAGCTACACGTGTGGTTGAATTTCATTCTGTTAGGTTAGGTTAGGTCAGGTTTTGTTAGGTAAGGAAAGGTTAAACCTCTATGTAGGTTAATCCGAAGCTGAATGAAACGGTACCGCAAACACAACGAGACAACACAATGAGTTTAATTGTGTTACGTGAAGTTAAGTTAGGTTAGGTTAGGTTAGGTCAGGTTTTTTTAGGTTAGGCTAGGTTAGATTTATTTCTAGTTAAGGCTCGAGTTGACCCATTCGATGTAGCACACATTTGCTACTGAGAAAATATGCTTCCAGAGCCACTACCCACCAACTGTATTTTCGAGAGATTTGACACTCTTAAACATGTATTCTGAGGTTAGCTCGGGTTTACTATGGTTTTGGGGGTCGCCGAATACAAATCTGGCGTCCTTTGACTTTTATCGCGTCAGGTTCAAGGTCATTGAAAGGTCAAATCGAGAGAAAGCGGTAAAAAAATCCAAAAAAATACGTTATAGGTTTTTGGAGTCGCTAATTACGAATCTGGCATCCGTTGAATTCTATCTCTTCAGGTTCAAGGTCATTTGTAGGTCATTTGAAGGTCAAATTGAGAAAAATGGTAGAAAAATAAAAAAAATATATGTTATAGGTTTTTGGGGTCGCTGATTACGAACCTGGTGTCCACTGACATTTATCGCGTCAGTTTCGAGGTCATGGAAAGGTCAAATCGAGAGAAAACGCTGAAAAAATATGTTATCGATTTGACTTTCAAATGACCTTGAACCTGACGTGATAAAGGTCAGCGGACACCAGGTTCATAATCAGCGACCCCAAAAACCTACAACATATTTTTTTTTAAACTTTTTACCGGTTTTTCTCTATTTGACCTTCAAATAACCTTCAAATTACCTTGAACCTGAAGCGATAGAGTTCAACGGATGCCAGATTCGTAATTAGCGACTCCAAAAACCTATAACGTATTTTTTTGGATTTTTCTACCGTTTTCTCTCGATTTGACCTTTCAATGACCTTGAACCTGACGCGATAAAAGTCAAAGCACGCCAGATTTGTATTCGGCGACCCCGAAAACCATAGTAAACACGAGCTAACCTTAGAATACATGTTTAAGAGTGTCAAATCTCTCGAAAATACAGTTGGTGGGTAGTGGTGTTTCCTATATTTGTAGGGGGTGGGGGTGGCTGGGGGGTAGTCCGTTTAGCGTCCAATCGACTCGGGATACTCATAAGATACTACCATGATTTTTTCAGATTTTTTGGTCCAAAAATAAATTAGGCCAAAACCGGCCTTACCGACCCTCCCCCTTTAGTTCATCGTTTGTCACAACCAAGGTGCAAAGTCACATACGGCCTAACATTGGCCCATAGTCGGCAAAAATATTGCCGAAGATTGGCTGCCATTATCGCGAAAATGCCAACTATGACCTTGACTTGGCAGCCAGGGCTTGGCTGCCATTGTCGGGCCAACACTGGCTACTGTCTAAGGATATGACAAAAAAGATATTTAAAAAATAAATATTAATTGATTGCGAGTACTTTGAATATAAATATTAATGGTCTTGTTTAGATTGTATGCATATATTACATTTTGAACATTATATTACAAATAAAATTTGTAACGCTACGGGGTATCGAACCTACATCTATTTACCTAAATCTATCGCCTAACAGTCGGGCGTGCTTAACACTCCGCTAAACCGACAAGTTGAAACTCTGTGAAAAAGCCATTCTCATAAGCTGCAGTACAGAAAAGTTAAAGAACCAAATTTTAACCTCTCTTTTCTAATTATTTATTATTATGCGACATTGTGTAAATGTAAAATGCACGAAATGTTAACATGAATATCAATACAATAATTTTTAAATAAATAATTTAAATGGATTACAATTTTTCTTCGCGTAATATTTAATTATTTTCCGTTGAGGCCTGCTTTACAACTTTTTGCAATGACAGGAAATGCAATATTTCATAAACATTAACAATGTTTAATGATAGAACTTAACAAATTTCATCGTGAACTTTGACAATTTTCCAATAAATTTGTTTTATCTTTCGTGTAAGATTTGTTTGTTAGGTGCTAAAACTGAGACTTGGCGAAACAAAGTGTCGATTCAAGGTCAAGCATCGGTGGAGTATCGGCAAATATAAATAGCCAATGTCGGCTGCCATCACTGGCTCAAAATTGGGCCGATTTAGATAAAACATGGTTTGCCGTGAAAAAAGTGACACTTGGCCCAGTAATGTGCCGTCACTGGGACAGACTTTGGCTGATCCTTGTGAAATATGGTTCCCCGTACTAAAAGTGAGACTTGGCGCAATAAAGTGCCGATACTGGGCCAAGCATCGGTGGAAGATCGGCAAATATAAATAGCCAATATAGGCTGCCAGCACTGGCTCAACACTGGGCCGATTAAAATTCCGATATTGGCTCAATAACTTTAGCCGACCTTTGGCTGCCAAAATTGGACCAACGCTGGGCTGTGTATTCAGCTCCGGCAATTCGCACTTGGGAAGTAAACAGAACATTTTTTTCAATATTTTTAAAGATGTAGAGTCTAATGTTGGATTAGTCAAAAACTCTGAGGACAGAGACAAGCTTAAGCATAAAATTATAAATTCATCAGAAAACTTTTGTTAAAATAAAACAAATTTCATCTGTTGATAGAATTTTTGCAAAGAATATTAAAAAAACAAAATTTTTCATTAAATCGAACAAACAATTACTCATAACACATGCAGATAAAGGCAATGTTACAGTTGTTCTTAATAAGGATTCTTATATGCAATAAATAAATGAATTATTAAATGATATCACAGTATATGAAAAGTTAAATATTAATCCTGAAATTGAACTGAAAAGAGAAACTTTTGGAGAATTCGTGGTTATTTTGGAGAAAAAATAGAACAAAAGGATATGTTGGTTCACAATACAAACATCCCAAGAATATATGGTTTAGGTAAAATACACAAACCGAATTGTCCTATGCGTTCTGTTGTTTCTTCAATCACTTCTCCAAGTTTTAAAATGGCAAAACTTTTCAATCGAATATTTAAATAATCCTTAATAACTTCTAAAACGCCGCTAAAAAATTCTTTTGAATTTAAACTCATAAAAACTAATGATGGACCCAATTCAACATAAAATAGCTACTATTAGAAATTTGGTTAACACTATATGTATAAACTATCAAATGAGTCTTTTCACAAAACTAATATTGATTTCTTGAAAATATTTTGTTTTAAAATAATTATCCTAAGAAATTTGTTCAAATACATATTAAATACAAATTAAAAATACTTCAAGGACACAATATATCACAGTAAAATTTAGGAATAGTAAATTATTTTGAATCCAAATTTTTCGTGTCTATTCCTTTCCATGGTAGTTTATCGTTTGAAATAAAAAGAATTCTGAAAGATTTTGATATTGAAGCAGTTTTTAGAGTTGATTCCAAATTTAACAGTTTCACAAAATTAGGTAAAGATGCTTTGGACACTTTTAATTTGACAAATGTAGTGTATGAAATTTTTATGTTTAGAATGATAAAGTGTTCTATAGGTCAAACTGAGAGATTGATGTATACTAGGATTAAAGAACATCATGGCAATTTCAGACAAAGTCAAAAGAACAATAAAGTGTGAGCAAAACACGAGATTCAGACTCGTCATAAAAAAACTAGATAGATGTTCAAGTTCTTCTACATCAGCCTAATAAATTTAAAAAGTTGGTAGGTCAAATGTTCTTTATTGAGAATTGAGGTTATAAATGCCTAAACGTAGTAACTGATCCCTAACATTATTATTTAGTTTCATTTCGAATTTTTCAGACTCTTATCCTTATTAGTTAATCAATCAATAAGATGAAATTATTAATTATATTTAACGTCTATATTTTTCTTATTGAACCTTTTCAATAAAGGATCTAACATTTATTTCTTCAATTTTTGGTCTGGACTTTTCTGCACTAACTATTTAAAACTAAAGGTAAAAGTATCGAGAACAGTAATTTAATGATTGTGAATTCTCTTTTGCTAAAGCTCCTTCGGCTTTAACGAACACATTCTCATCACATATCTCGTGCCTCCCACTCGAGGTTATCCCTGAAATTTTATATCATTCCCTAAATTATTATAAAAATATCCTTAATTTTTTCACAGTCTTCTAAATTTACTCAATTCCATTCATTCTATAATGTTTTTATTTCATTTATCTTGAAGTCTTTAAAACTCACCCTAAATTTGAAGGCATTTGATCAAATTCTTTTGAAGTTTCTTTAATTTTTCCCTAATTAATTTCAAACTCATTTTTGAATTTATTGAATTATGATTGTACGAAATGTAGAACTGATTTATTTTGAAAGTGGTTAGTTTAAATAAGTTTCTTTTGAAAATGTTATATTAAAATTTTTTTTAAATAATTGAAAATTGTACATCTCAGTATTCTTTACAATATTATATTTAATTCATAAAATATTATCTTAAAACTTTTCAGCTTTTTTGTTTTTAATTTTTCAAAGCATGTTTGGTTATCAAATTCCTTCATTCAGAAAGTGCTACGTTTTGGAACATACGCCCTTATGAATATTTTAATTTGTCTTGTGCCGTTTCTACAAACATTCAATTTCATTATTTATAATGTTATTTTTTACGATTAAAACGACCTTTCTCTTATATCTTGTGTCATTTTACCAAAAATGTATTTTTTTTATTTTTAATGTTGTTATTCATGATTAAAATAGAAACTACCAATCTTGTAAAAAAAACCATTAATAAAAATTGTTGTTCTCTACTTTCGGTGAAAAACTGTTATCAATTTATTTTTTCTTAGCTTGTGTCATGTGTCGTAAAGTTTAAATTTTGTATTTTCACTGTTTTTATACAAATAAAACAAAAACTACGTGTCCTATAGAAAAGTCATTGATAACAAATTTGTAGATATTTTTTGGTGCATAATCTTTGTGTCATAATTTTTTTCCTACCTTGCATAGTTTAACAACAAAATACAATTTTTTATTACTTTTTGTTTTATCAAAATTTGAATTATTAATTTTTCGAAAAAACAGACAGACACATTCGTAAAAACCTATTTTTCAGATTCAAGGGGTCTCAAAACATGAATTTTTGACAAAAACTAGGAGGGGGAGGGGGTCAAAATTGACACAAATCTAATACCTTCTCTGATGAGAATGTATTAACATGTAAAAATACCAAATTATTAATTACATTTTTGAAGCCCCGCACACGAGACGATAAAAAAATTACATGACAAAAGTTGTGATTAGAATATGCCCCCGAAGCGGGCAGATTTTTTTGTTTTTTTACTGTTAATCATGTTTTTATTATTAGGTCTAAAACTATACATCCTATCAAAAAGTGTTTAATAAAAAATTTAGAGATCTTTTTCAAAAGAAAAATTTTTGTTTCTTTATCTTTTACCGCATTTTGCATAGTTTGGCCGAAAAATGTAATTTTTGGACTTTTCATAATTTTGTATGCTGTAAAAATATAAAAATAAGGATTTTTCAGATGAATTAAAAAAATTCTTATAATAATCTTGTAGATCATTTAAAAAGCAACATTTTCATTTTTTTACTTTTTTCATATCGTGCCTTATTCGGCCTAAAATGTCCATTTTCGTGTATTTTTTTGAATTTTGTAAATAGTATAACTCTGGTAATTTTTGATTTTATGAAAAAAGTCATGAGAATAAATTGTTCGCATTTTTGAATACCATGAATCAACGTGCAGAGAATTTTTAAATTTTGAAAAAAGTGGTCTCAAAAATATTCAAAATGTGCCCGCTTTTTGAATTTTTATCCAAAATGGCTGGCTAACGAACTTGATCTTTAGTTTAGGACACTTAACGAGTGTACCGAAGGCCAATCTAATAGATTAATTTTTTTAAAAGTTATCGCGTTCACAGGCAGACATACATACAAACAAACATACAGAAATACAGACAGACAAACAGACATACACATAGGCATACAGACATATATACAGACAGACTCATGCATAAAAACTTGTTTTTCGGATTCAGAAGGTCTCAAAACGACTCAAACATATATTGATAATATTTTTTTAACTAATAATAACAGTAATAATAAAATTTAAACATTAATAACTAGCCTTATAGCATACTTTTTTATCAATCCATCGTAACATTTTCGCACTCTAAAATATACATATATATAATTTATTTATAATCAGGGTAGCAAATTGAGCAGAAAATTCAAAAATGTCTGAGAAAAACCCAAGAAATGACAAGGCATTTTTGTTTGAAAGATTTATCAGTTTAATTAAAAATGCATATCCGTTAAAAAATGTTACTATTTTCTTGAAAACCAAATTTCCAACTAAAAATGTTACTATTTCGAATTGAAAAATGTGTCCCTTATAAAAAGAAAATACCTGCTTCTTCTGAGTAAAATCAGCCAAGTAAATTAGTCTTTACAGTGACCGCAAAATTTGATGACGTCTTTACGACATAGTTACGACATCTTTACGACAACTTTACGACATCCTATGTGCATGTCGTTTTCGTGTCTGTACGATATCGTAAATACATCGTCAGATTATGCGACTTAATTGCGAAATCGTAAAGACACCTTAACGATATGGATATAGGATGTCGTAAAGTTGTCGTGAAGATGTCGTAGCGATGTCGTAAAAAAGTCGCAAAACTTTTTGTACACTCCCAGTAGACACAAAATTTGGCGACGACTTTACGACATCCTATGTGCATGTCGTTACAGTGTCTTTACGATATCGTGAATACATCGTCAGATAATACGACATATTTACGATATCATAAAGGCGACTTCACTACATGGACATAGGGTGTCGTAAAGATGTCGTAAATATAGTAAAGATGTCGTAACAATGTCGCAAACACGTCGCCAAATTTTGTGCCCACTGGGATGGGTTCTTGATATAATGCAAATTTCTTTTCAGTTACCGCGCGAATCTTGATTTTATTTAAATCCCGACTTTGATGATGATCACCTTGTGATGTTTTTTCCCCAGATGGAATGTGCCTGGGGTGCTTTCTTTAGAGTTGTACATTGTAGTTACACTGTTTGCAAATGGCACGTCTCTCTTAAACCACCCGTTACACGTTCGACGGCTGGAAATAGTCACAGACGTGCATACGCATACTGGAGCACAACCCCGGTGTCGGGTCTCCGCTATACGCGATAGGAATAATTAATACACCCATAAACAAGGGCGCGGTGGGTACGCGATATCGTCGAACCGGCACATAAAATTGATACCGGGCATACACCGACACCCTGTTTTGCCTCCTTCCCTCCTCTCTTTTCTCTTCTCTCTCCCCACTTCTCTCATCTCTCCTCTCTCCTCTCTCCCCACTTCTCTCTTCTCTCTCTCTTCTCTCTTTTCTCTCTTCTCTCCTCACTCTTCTCTCACCACAAGCACTCTTCCTTCCTCCCTCCACTATCGTATTTTCTGTCTATTATATAGTCTATATGTTCACTTACTCGGAGCAAAATAACCCCTCGAGTGGCACTTGGAACGCAAATTCGAGACTTATTCAATTTAAGCGGGCCGTAATTCGGAACTTGGATGTATCTACTGGCATGCAACTCCACCACAATGGGCCTTAACGCCTTTATTCCGGGACGGATGTAATATATTATACGAGCGCGAAATTGCATCCGGCTTTTATTACATCGTCATGTAAAGCACCCTAATCTGTCGTGTCTGGCTTGGGAGAATTTTATAGGCATCTTATTGTTAAATAAAGTGCGGATTGATTATTTTACATTTTTCTGATCGGCGATATTTGATACAATCGAATGGGGTTTCAAGATAGTGGAAATTTGAAAGAATTAATTATTTTTTATTAGCCTAAAGGAAGATACATTTTTTACAATAATGCACACTGTTACTTACACAGACGCTTAGAAAAATTGCATTCGCCGAGGATTGAACCCTCACTGCCTAAACTACTTATAAACTAGTGTGTCCTAACCACGCGCTCTACCGACTTCGCTATCGAACCACTTGGATCTCGGTGACAAAAGTTCTGGTAAGAATTTCAAGGCAGGGGCATACCAAGTCATATATTAAGTTTCAACCAACTTTAAACTAAAAGTTCTTGAAATCAACTTTAATTTACCATTTTTTATTTAGAAAAATTAGAATTTAGAATTTAGAATTGAATCTTACTTATTTCGAAAAAGGCTCGATACTTTTTTTCTTAATATATTTTAAAATGTTTCAAAATATCTAAAAGTAATGAACAATAAATAAAATTTCTCCGTAAAATGAACAGTTTTCAATTTATCTAAATCTTTTATTGCATGTAATACTTCCTTACTCAATTTTTAATGCAAAGTCACATTTCTTAAACAATAATTTGAAATATTTGAAAAAGCGAAGTAAGTTTCACTTTTTTAACGAGGCATTTAATACATCAATGACAAAAAATTATGTTCTGCTATACGAAAATTTTCATAAATTGCACAGATTTAAATTTATCGAATTCTTTTATTATACCCTTTTTTTAAAGATAAGAATATGGAATTGCTTTCCTAAATCAACAATTTAAAATATGCAAAAGATAATTGAACTTTACTTATTTTACAAAGGGCTCAATACTTTTTTCTTCAAAAATTTATTTCATTTAAAAACTATCTAAAGCATATAAAAAATAAAGAACTTTTCAATTCAAAAACGCTTTAATAACCTCACTGACAAATAAATATTTTTTCATTTTTAAAAACCTTTATAAAAGGCACAGTTTTTAATTTATTTAATTCTTTTATAAGACTTTTTAACTTCGCTTTTAATTTTGGATAACAATTCTTAAAAAATTATTTAAAATATGTAGAAAAAATTGATCGCTAGTTTAAATATTACCTATTTAAAAAAATGCTCGATACTTTATTTTTTTTTTAAATATAAAATACTTCAAAAACAGAAGAAACAAGAATTCTGTAAAAAAACGTTTAGTACAAGAACTTGCAGGTTAAAAGCGATCTCACGGTGGCCCGGCTGAAAAATATTTGTTTGCTTCCTCCTTGTATTCTCAATTATATTATTAAAAAAATTTTTAAGTGTCAATTTTTTAATTGTTGCTTTATAAGATGAAATGCATTCTTATTAAACTTTTTAACAATGTTATTGAATTCTTTTTCTTAAATATTTTGCTTTAAAAACGCATACAATTTTTTTTAATTATCAAGAAAATGTAATAATTGTATTTTAAAGCATTTTTTAAAGCTCATAACTTTGTTTTATGCTCTCATATATTTATTTCTTATTATTTACATAATATGAAAAAATCATGTAAATATATGGGTGATTTCTAAAATTTTAACCATTTGTAGTCCAAGAAATTTTCCATGATTAATGAATTCTAAATATATTCTTGATTCAAATAGTTGTCCTGATTCTATTAATTTCTTGATTCAAGAAAATCGATCCCTTGTGAAAACAAAATACTTGCTTCTTTCAAGTTAAAACAGCCAAGTAAACTAGCCTACTTGATTTAATGCAAATTTTTTTTCAGTGTGTAAGTTTGATATTTAAGTATTTAAGTATTTAAGTATTTAAGTATTTTATATTTTATAAATCGAGAAAATTTCCTTATGCTGCATAGCTTGAACATTTTTTCATCAATATTTTTTTTGCTTATTAATATAATTATATAATTTTTACGGAATATTAAAGAATTTTTCCGATTAAGTTTTCCGATTTAAGTTGTAATCAGGAATTTAAAGATTTTAAAGTGAAAATTTCTCAGCATCGTAATTCATGTAATTTAAAAACAAATATATTTTTATCACTTGCATTTTTTAATTGTCTAATTGCCATTAAAATCGTTTCCCAACAATTGTTAATAATTATTTATCACAATTGCATCAAAAAGAGACATCAGGACAGAAGATATATTTAAGAATTAAAATAGTGTGCTTCTTTAAAAAAAACGCATAATTTTTATGTAACCGTATTGTTGAGATTTCAAGTCAAAATATGGATTTCCAACCAAATATTTTGAATTTCCAAAAAACAGAAAGAAGAATTTAAAACTAAATTGTTAAATTTTTAACTCATTAAGATATATTTTTAAAAAATACACTTAACCGTTTATTTTATTTTTAACTAAGTAGATATATATTCTGAAAAAAATCGTTAGCATAATACGTAAATTTTTAACTAAATAGTTAAACTTTAACTAAAAAATATAAAATTACAATTGTAACTGGATTAGTTAAATTTCGAATGAAAAAAATTAATTTTAAAGAAAACAAACAAAAAGTCAACCAAAAAGATGAATCTTTACTTGAAAAATAATGAGTTTTTTGCCCGAAGAATTAAAATCTTAGCCAAAAATGTAAATTATCAGGCAGGAAGATGGATTACATACTAAAATACATGTATTTTCAAGCAAATTCTTGAATCGGCAGGAAGATATATCTTCAACTAAATATTTGTATTTTCAATAAAAATTATTGATTTTATATTTAAAAAAACGAAATTTTAGCGAAATAGATTAATTTTCGAATTAAAAAGACCACTTTTCACCAAACATTAAATACTTAAATGTTTAGTATAAAAAAATTATATTTTGACGAAAAGACGAATTCTCAAAATCTATAGTTAAATTTTCTACCAAAGACTTGATTTTTAACACAGAAGCTTAATTTTTGATCGAGAAATGCAATTTTTCAACAAAATAAAGGAATATTCAACTGTTAAAAATTAATTTTTAACAAGATATGGAGTGCCTAGTGAAATTTTTTTTCAAGAAAATTGCTGTGCATTACAAGTGGATTACCCTTTATTACAAGTAAACTAATTGAATTACTTAGATTACTTAAATTAATCGATTCTACAATTTTTTACTCCAGATTACACTGAATTACTCTTATAACACTCGAATACTGGGATAACAATAGATTACAAGTTCAAAAAACAAAGTGGTCCAGCTGATTACGAGAGCCCCCCCCCCCCCCAACCGTGTTAAATATTGTACCAAATATTGTGGTTTTTTTTTTTTAATAGCATTTGCTTTGCATATTGTTTTGCTACTAATACATAATAGTCGAAAATCAGTCTTCGAACATGAAATTGAATTAGTGAATCGGTTGATGTGGAACGTCATAAAAAGAAAAAACATTTGTCACAGTGCGCTACAAGGACAGTGGTATGAACACGGATATGGTCAGCCATAGAATATTTACCTTGTGAATCATCCCTAAACTACTTTATAAATTTTTGAAAAGTTTGGACCACCCTATCCCTGAATCCTCGTTGACAAACTTGGGTTTTCACCCC
>NC_046663.1:16695703-16727389 GCF_010883055.1 Belonocnema kinseyi | reverse complement strand
CCCCCCATTGTCAGTAAAAAAGCTGTTGGCTATACACGTATTTCACGTTCGTTTTTCATTTTTTACGCGTTTCTATTGAGTTGTTCTATAGTGAATTGAACTTTTTACTTCTAACTTTACTTTATTATGAGTTCAAAAATATATGAAATTTATGGATTATACATTTCCAATTCAAAAGCAAGAGTTTAAAAGAAAAACTGTTAAATTTGCAAGTAAAAAAAAGTAACTGAAACAGCACAGTTGAATTTAAAGCCTACATAGATATTCATCAAGAATGATTTTTTTAAATTTTATGCTGAAATTACGCTGTAGATCATTCGGAGAAAAAACATTGGCTACAGTGCGCTACAAGGACCAGTGGTATAAACACGGATATGGTCAGACATATCATATTTACCGCAGAGAGCGTTTATTAACTACGTTAATAATTTTAGTATATTTTACTCAACCCCCTCGTCACCCTGGTAGAAAACCGTATTTTTCCTCAGCAGCCCCCCCCCCCAGAAAGCATCGGCCTAAACAAAAATAAACTAAAAATTTTTATCAAAATAATTTAATTTTCAACAAAATATTTGAATTTTAAAACTACAGTAATACTCACTAAGAATGATTTGTTTTAATTTTCTGGTCAAAAAGAGGAATTTTCAACAAGCTACATACATTTAGTACAAAACAGTTGAATTTTTAACCCGAGACTACGCAGTTTCACTAAAAAGGAGAATTTTCTACCAATTCGTTAATTTTTCAAAACAATAGTTTATTTTCTAATTGCATAGTGTAATTTTTGACAAAATATTTGAATTTTTTGCGAAAATAATTGAATTTTCTACCAAAATAGTCGAATTGTCAACCAAGGAATGGAAGTAACATTTTTAGTTTACAAAATTAATTTTCAACAAGAAATAATACAAATTTTTTAACAGTTAAATTGAATTTAAACAAATACATTTCATCCAAAATAGTTAAATCTGTAGTCAATGAGATAAATTTGATACAAAATCGTTAAAGCTTCTACCGAAATATTTAATTTGCAGTGACACGTTCATTTTCAGTTAAAAGAAAAAAAAAGCAAGAAATATTTTACGAAAAAATTACTCTGTTTTCATCGAAACATCTGAATTTTTCATTAAATTATTAAATCTTTTAGTAAAAAAAATATTTTTCAACAAAAACGTTTAACTGTTTTCCATGTAATTAAAGTTTGATTTCAAAAAATTTAAATTCTGAACAAAAAATGTTTTAGTTAATATTTAAACCAAAAACTTTTTAACATAAGCTAAATTCTTAACTAAGAAAGATTTTTAAATAAGAAGATTAATTTTCTACTAAAAAGAATGATCTTGAACTTCTTGAGAGTGAAAAAATAATACTTTATAATAAACACATGCCTGGTGTTACAATTCAATTTTTTCAAGGAATCGGAATTATTATTAGAGAATAATAGCAGGGCTTAGAGAATAACATCTATTGAGTTAATAATTAATTTTATAGTTAAAAAGTAATTTTCTAATTTAAAATCAAACTTTTATTTCTAATTCCATATATTAATTCTTTTTTAATCAACTCTTTGATTGGCAATTCATCTTTTCTAAACGAAAGTTGAAATATTTTGTTTCAAATTCATTTGTTTAGTTGAAAATTTATCTTTTTGATATAAAATTAATCTTCTTTGTTAAAAATTAATCATTTCGGTTCCAAATTTAAACATTTTGTTTACAATAATCTGTTCAAACTTTAATAAAAAAAGAAACCTAATAATTATTTATTAAATATTTAATTATTAAACTAATAATTCGTTTCTAATTAAGAATCAATTTTTGTAGAAAATTAATCATTTTAGCGAAAATGATTTTTTTTTCAATGAAACTATTTTTTTAATATTCTATTTTTTATCTGAAGAGTTAATTATTCTGATTTTTAATTTATAATTATAGATCAATAATTATCTTTTTTCATTTCTGGTAAAAAATTTACCTTTGTGGGCGAAAGTTCGTTTTTTTATTTAAAAATTAAACTGTTCCATTTCTGGTCGCAAAATTAATTTGTCTGTTAAAAATTTATCTATTTGAATACAAATTTATATTTTAAAATAAAAATTATACAATGTGGTTCAAATTTTATGTTTTGTCTTTGAAGGTTATCCTTTAGGTACAAAATTAATAATAATCTGTTTAAATTTTTATTAAAACAGAAACTGCTTTCGAACTATTTAACTATATTTTGATAGAAAATTTATCTTTTCATTGAAAACTTTTTTTTGTGGTTGCAAATTCATCTATTTTGTTCACAAGTTTCTTTTAGCTGAAAAGTCAACTATTTTATTTAATAATTCTTCATATAAATATATTTTTTTAATTACCATAGTTTGTTTCATTTATAATTATAGTTTAAAAATGACCTCATTGTTGAAAAAATCGTACCATTGAGTTAAAAAGTTGTTTTTTTTTTTAGTTGAAAATTAATTTATTAAATCGTACATTTACACGTTCCATTTCGGGTTGACAATTGGTCTATTTGATCATAAATTCATTTTTTTAAAAGGAAAATTAAACTGTTCCATTTCTGGTGAAAAAATTAATTTTGTCGTTAAAAATTCATCTTTTGCAAATAAAAATTGATATTATTTAAATATGAGCTTCTAATTTTTCATCTCTCTTTTCAAACTATATAAAGCAGAGATATAGGAAATTGGAGACAGTGATAAATCTGGCGATTGGAGGCAGTGGTGTGCATGAGCGCATATACATGCCCCATTTATACTAGAATTGGGAATATGCACATATTAATGGAAATTCGAGCCAAGTCGAAAAATATCGCACCAACGTGCCTATGTTAGATATAGTGCTTTCCCGTTATTACAATTAATGCATCGTGATTATTTTTTGGCACATGTTATTAATATTTAAAGATATTCAATTCAAAGCTTGTTAATTTTGAATAAAAATAATAATTAAATTGTACTAAAATAGCAATCATTTTTGAAAAAAAAATTTCTCATCCCGGATTCGAACCCGTGATGCCACTGTCCATGAGTGGCGGTCTCAGAGGCGTAATCAACGCACCTATTATGTATACTGGAATTACTGGTTCAAATCCGGTTTAAGGCATTTTTTTGATTAAAAAAAAATTATTCACCCGAAGTTTCTCTTTTAACATTGACAATTTTATTAATTAATTATGTACTCTGAGAGCATTGTGTGGTTCAAGTAGTCACAAATTGTACGATCTTGCATTAATCAAACGTCCTTTCACTAATGAAATCTTGAATAAATTACTTCTAACTTTCACACTCTGTGATATTTAATTCACAAATAGTTGGCTAATTTAAAACCCAGACAAGTGAAATTAATTTTTCTGCTTTACAAGATAAAAAGAATAAATTGGAATAATTCGATAATGCCGCACTTTTTTTATCTTTTATTTTAAAAATATTCATTTAAACAATGTATTTTTAAAAATTCATTTTACAAATTCTACCATTTTCATTTGAGAGTTTTGATATTTAACCGGTTCGAAATTAAAAATATTAAAAATTGTGTAATTTCTTATTGAGATTTTACGAACTAGAGAATTCCAGATTAATTTAGTTTAAAGTTAAACAATGCATAATTGCTTTAATAATTCATTTTTAATTGCAAACTTCAATATTTAAAAATTTTTGAACGAAAAACATACCGAATAAAAAAGTTAAATTTCACAAATGAACAATTTATGTAGTAGATTAAATTTTTTAAATAATTAGGTAATTTAACGTGCAAGTTATGCAAATTTAAATAATTAAAAATTATATGCATTTGCAATTTTATTTTATGTAATTGCAAATCCATAAAATCGAATATGAAAACATGTTAGCCTTAAATTGTATAAAATTGAATAAATTCAATTACAGATTGAAAGCGTTCACATTTGAATAATTTTGGTGTAACATGAAAATATTTCTTTGCTTTAAACTTTTGCTTGTATTTTTTTAATTTAAATCCAATAAATGATCTACTGTTTTTATTTTGACAGCTTTCAAAAACAATGACTTTCATTTCGAACGAGGTTAAAATTTAATAACTTTTTATTAATAATTATCAAAATTACATGATTTTGAATAAAAAATATTTATTTAGATCGAAATTTGAGTTGCACTCTATTGAAGTATTATACAATATAAAATTATGTGGTTTTTAAGCTTTCTTTATCAGTAAAATTTTTTATTAAAAATCCTTGCGAGTTGGTAAAAAGTAAAATTTTAAATTGCTCCATTTACGATGCTTAGGGCTTGATATTTACCTATTTTTAAAGCTTAAAATGTAACATTGTTAAACCTTAACGTACATATTCTTTAAATCGAGAGAATTCTGCTACACTTAAAATTTTCCTTTCTTGTCAGAAAATTAACTTTTTGGTTGAAAATTAAACCCTTTTATCGAAAATTTATTTTTATAATAAAAATTCATAATTTCAGTTCAAAATACATGTGTTCCACAAAAAATTTAAACAATTCGCTAAAAGTTTAATTTTTTGTTGTTTATTAATTTCATTGCCTAAAAATATGTAAAATTTTCTTTTTTCGGTTCAAGATTCACTTTTTTGTTTGATGATTCATCGTCTTAGTTAAACGTTTATTTATGATAGGTACTTTTTATCTAAAAATTCTTCTATACGAGTTAATGATTTAAGATTTAATTATTTTCGGTTGATATTTAAGATTTTGAGTTAAAAATCGGAATTTTCAGCTGGAAATCTATTTTTTTAAATCTAAAACTTATTAGTTCTATCTCTAGTTAAAAACTGATTTCTTTTCTTTTTTATCTTTTATGTTTGGAAATTAAAACATATAATTGAAAGTTGATCCTTTTCAGTTAAAAGTTCCGCTCTTGCGGGAAATTTATTTATTTTGCTTAAATTTCAATTTTTCATGAAAAATTTTCCATTTTGGTGAAAAATCAAAATTCTTGATTAATTTCGGGAACTGAAAATTTAGCTATTGTATTTTATGTTGAAAATTGGTCTCTTGTAGTGGAAAATGAAAATACATATTTTATTAGAAATTGAACCTTCATTATTAAAAATTCAAATAATTTCTTGAAAATTTACATATTTTTTTCAAATTAATTGTTTTTCATAACATTTTTCAAAAATGTAACTATTTCGTTAAAATTTCATGTATTTTAGCGTAATTTTTTTTGTTTAATAGAAATTTAAACTTCTTGGTTAAAAATTCGTTTTTTTTCATTGCAAGTTTAGCAATTTGTTCAAATTGAATTTATTCAAGTGAAAATTTAACAATTGAATTTCTATTTAAAAATTTATCTTTTTTTGTTGAAAATTAAACTATTTTATTGAAAATTGAGCCTTTTTCGTTAAAAATTCAAAGAATTTTGCAAAAATGTACTTATTTTGTATGAAATTAATCGTTTCCAAATCATTTTCTATTGGTATCAAGATGAAAGTTTCTCTTTTGTGATTGAATATTCAAATATTCAATCAAAAATTGATTCTTTTTAGATAGAAATTATACTATTAAACTTAAAAAAATTGAAATAATGATCAAAAAATTTTTTAAATTGTGATTCAAGTTATTATTTGAATGTATTTAAAATTTAATAAGTTTTAAATATTTTAATAATAATAACAAGTTTAAATTTATTGAAAATTTGAATTATTCGTATATATTTCGTTTAAAATTCTAAGATCTACAAAACATTTTTTATTCGTGGAATCTGTATTATCATAAGAAAAAAACAGAATTTCTTGACGTATTTGCAGATTGGATGGCGCTATGGATTAAAAATTCTTTAAATTAATTTTTTTCCGAAAAAAATCTTCCCCTTTAGCTCTGCTGGGAATCCAAACACAGACTTTTCTTTTGACGCTCAGGTGCTTTCCCATTAAGTTACTAAAGATATTCACAGAAAAATTCTTTTAAAGAAATAAACTTCACAGAATCGATAGAGCTATGAATTAAAAATTCTTTTAAATAATGTTTTCATAAAAAAAGATCTTTTCCTTTTGTTCCACTGGAAATTGAATGACAGAACTTACGATTTCCCACCGGCTGCTTGTCCATTAAGCTACCAGAGAGATAAAAAAGATTCCTTTGTCAAAAGTAGACGCGTTATTATGATAGGTATTTCAACTAAAATTTTTAATGGAACTTGTATTATCATCAGAGAATAACAGAATTTCTTAAGGTTTTTACAGACTAGATGGAGCTATAAGTCAAAAATTCTTTTAAATAATGTTTTTCTGGAAAAAGATCTTCCCCTTTTGCTCCTTTGGGAATTCAACCACAGAACTTTCGATTGCCGTTTGAGTGCATTCCCATTAAGCTACTAGAGACATCATCAAAATAATTCTTTTTTAGAAATACATGCATTATTATGCCGGCGGTTTCAACTCAAGTTTTTTATAGAATCTGTATTATCATCATAGAATATCATAATTTCTTAAAGTCTTTAGAGACTAGATGGATGTATGAATTACAAATTCTTTAAATGAATTTATTTGTTTTAAAAAGCTCTTCGGTTTCGCTCTGCTAGAAGTCGAATCACAGAACTTCCGACTTCCGCTTGGTGCTTTTCCATTAAGCTACTGCTTAAATCGATAAAAGAATATTTCCGCAGAAATACGCGCATTATTATGCGAGGTATTGTGAGTTTAATTTTTCATGGAATATGCATTATTATCAGAGAATAACAAAATTTTTAAGGTTTTCACAGACTGGATGAAGCTCCGTTGGGAATTCAACCACAGAACTTTCGATTATCGGTCAACTGCATTCCCATTAAGCTACTAGAGAAATTATGTGAAGAATCCTTTTTTAGAAATGCACGCATTATTATTCCAGCTGTTTCAAGTCAAGTTTTTCATGGAATCGCTATTATTATCATGGAATAACAAAGCTTCTTAAAGTCTTTAGAGACTGAACGGAGCTATAAATTACAAATTCTTTCGATGATTTATTTTAAATCTCTTCCCGTTTCGCTTCGCTGGAATGCGAATAACAGAACTTCCTATTGCCGCTTGATGCTTTCCCATTAAGCTACTACTCAGATCGATAAAAGAATCCTTTTTCAGAAACACACCCATTATCATGTCAGATGTTTTGAGTCTAATTTTTTGTGGAATCTATATCATCATCAGAGAATAAGAGAATTGCTTACCGACTTTGTAGACCAGATAGAGTTAAAACGTTTAAATTCTTCAGACAATAAATAATAACAATTAATACAATACGCGTGTTTATGGAAATGGATTCTTCTTTCCATCTTTCTAGTAGCTTAATGGGAATGCACTTAACCCGCAATCAAAAGTTATGTAATTCGATTCCCAGCATAGCGAAAGTGGAAGTTTTTTTTCCGGCACAAAATTATTTTTCATTTTTTTATTTCTCAAGAAGTTTTAAATCTTCAAGATTTTTTATTAAAACTCTACCAACTTGTTTTTTAAATTTTGTTGGCAAATTAATTTTTTTGTTCTAAACTTAACTATTCTATTAAAAACTATTTTATTTTCAACCTAAATTTTGAATATTTCGTTTTTGGTTCAATACTGCTAAGAGGTATTCAATAAAGACTTTTTAATTTTTAATAAACTATAAAAAAAGATTCTGAGAAATAAAAATAATTTATCAATAAAAAAATTTTTTGGAATAGAAAAATATATATTTAAATTCCAGGAGTACATCCCGGATATATGTTCTTGTTTTTCCAGAACTAGGAACAAATCCGTAAAATCCGGGACATTGGCGAGATCAAGGAATGTTCACTTTCTTCTCTTTCTTTTTCTCTCCCGATTTTTCCTGCTTTCAAACTTCACTTCCTGGAATCAAAGTAGTTCCTGATCAGAACAATTGGGATCGTTTAGTACCAATCTCAGTCATCGCATAGAGTAGACGGTAAAGATTTTTTATTCGAATTTTTTTTTATGATAGATTTTTTCATTTCTTCTAACGAAACTAGCGATAAGGAAACTTTTAGGACAGACATCAGGTCACGTACAAACAGGCCATGAGGTAGTCGTTTCTAGTCCTATTCAAAGTAAAAGCACGAAGATCACATACATCTAAATATGAGTTCAATAATATTATTCAGAAAATTAGATAAGATTTTTGAATATTTCAGACATGTCAAAAAATAATCTATAAGTTTAACAAAATTATTATAGAGTATTTAAAAAAAATTTGAAAATTTTAGTCTTTTTAAAAGATATTTAGGAATTTTTAAAATTGAAAAGAAAAAAATATTTAATAAATTTTGAAAAATGCTTCCAAATTTTTAAATATTTTAACTCTGTATAAAACCTCTTGGATTCTTGAAAATATTTTTTGCTGATTCAAATTTTTCTTAGAATTTTGCAAAATCATTCAAAATGAAAATAAAAATTGACTCAAAATCTTTCAAATTTTGCTAGCAATTTGAAGAATATTTGTTTATTTTCTCGAAAATTTTTTTAATTCTTATAGAGCATCTAAAGCTTTTTTTCTATATTTCTTTAAAAAACCTACACTCTTAAAAATCTTTAATGTCTTAACATTCTTTTTACAAGCTCAATTTTAGTTTTCATTTTAATTCATAATCTGATTGAATTAAAACATTTAGCTTTGAAACTTTATACTTTTTTTAATATAATTAAATCTTTTGCAATGTCTTAAAATCTTTATATATTATTTCTTTTACTTCTGCAACATTACAAAAAATGTGCTGAAAAATTTCAGATTCTTCTTTGAAAACTTTAGAAATCTTTTGAAATGTTTTGAAATGTTTTAAAATTTTCTCTGAAAATGAGGTCTTTGAAATGAAAAATGATTTAAATTACTTTCAGTAATCTAAAGAATTTTTTCATTTTCCTGAAACCTTGCAAGATGCCTTTAATATCTTATAAGCTTTTATTTATTTTTCGGATCATTAACAATATTTTAAGTACCTTTCAAACTTACTTAAATTTGTTTTGAAATGTCGTTTGATGAAAACTTTTGCTTTAAAATCTTTTACACTTTTTCATAATTTTGAGAAATAATGAAAAATTTTTTGTATAATTTGTTAATTTTCTCTTTGAGTTTGTTACGAAAAAAATCGTTTAATATTTTGCGAAGAATCTTTTAAAAAATGTTGTCTTAAAATCTTGAAAGATTATTAGGCAGCTTGCAATCTTTTTCGAATACTTCTAAATAAGTTCTTTTCACAATTTAATTTTTTCATTTCTTTGAAAATAAAAAAAAAAAACTAAGGAATTAAAAGGAGGTCGCGCGAACAAATTTTTTGTGTGCTAAAATTGCAAATGAAGTATTGAAACTCAATAAGAAATTTGATATTTTTTCATTTTCTATTTCAACTATTGCTTGAAAAATTCATTATATTATTGAATTTTGAACTATTTGGTTCAATGTTGAACTCTTCTGCTGATCGAGTTTGGTTTTTTATGGAAATTCATCTGTTTTTTGTACAAATTTAATCTTTCTTCGATAAAATTAAAAATGCAACTATTTGTTAAAGAATTCTACTATTTTGTTATATTTTCCTCATTTTTGGTTGAAAGAAAATTTTAACATAAACTTAATCTTTTTTTGGAAATAAATGCAACGGTTTAGTAAAGCATTGAAAAATTTGGTTAGAAAGCACTTTTTAAAATTTGAAAATTCGTCTTTTTTAAACGAAAATTAAATTATTTTCGTACAAACTTATTTATTGTTTACAAACTCATATTTTTATCATGAAACATCAATTTAAATCTTTTCTAACGAAAAATTTAACTATTAAAAAAAAAATTTTACGATTTAAAAATACATCCGTTTTAGCAGAGGTATTATTTTTTAAAATGAAATAGTAGCTTTTTGCTTAAACATTCTTTTTATTTTTTTTTTTTTAGTTTTAAATTATTTTGTATGAAGGCTGTTTTGGATTCAATTTATTAAGAATTTTTTTTTTCTTAAAGATTTATATTTTTATTTGAAAATTCATCGCTTTGATTGAAAATTTTACTATTTTCTTAGAAATTAATTTTTTTTTATTGATAATTCAACTACTTCGGTAAAAGTAAACTACCTTATTAAAGATTTCATTTTTGATTGAAGGCTTATGTGTTTGGTAAAAAATTAACTCTTTAGTCAAAAAGCCTCTTTATTTGTTTAGAATAAATTTTTTAACTTAAAATGTAACTTTTGAGTTTTTTCAAGATTGATATTTTTTTAGCTGAAAGTGCTTCTTATTCAGTAAAAAAATTGTCTTGGTTTAAAATGTCACGTTTGTTGATTATAAATGCATCAGTTTCGTCGAAAATTAATTATTTTGACTAAGAGTCATATTTTAGTTTTAAAAATCAATGTTTTCAGAGAAAATTCGTCTTTTGGCTTTAAACTTCAACATTTTGAATAAACTTGTATTTATTTATTGAGCGAAAAATCCAACTTTTGTGTTCAAAACTTAATTATTTTGTGGAAAACATAATTATTTTTCGGAAAATATAATTATTTTGTGGACAATATAATTATTTTGTGGAAAAGTCACCTTTAATGATAAAAAAGACATCTTATTGTTTCAAATAAATTAATCACATGAATTTATTTCGCCGGGAGTTGGAAGACCCATGGAGGCTTTCAAAAGCATTTTCATATTTTAATTTTTGATGACTTTATCTAGATGTAGAGTTTCATTGCAATTTTTTTTTCAGGTAAAAAGTTGTAGCTTTTTAATTTTTCTAATCAAAGCCAAAAACTGGAATTTTTGTAAAAATCAATTTTAATTAGTTTTTCACTTCAACTCGTACTCAGTCAGTCCGTTTTTAGGATTTCTCAATAAAATTTTTAGGGAATGTAGTTCGAAATATTTTTTGAAATATAAGACAAAAGGAATTCAAAAATTTATTTAAAAAAAATTGCTGTTAATTTTTTTGAAGCGTGGCGCTTAGCGGTCTTCTCTAACTTCTAGCGTTTCGTTTATCAAGCGAATTTTGAGCAACAAAAAACTTCCAGTGACAAAGTTGTTAACAACAGAAGTAAGAAGTTTTTTGGAAAATTTCAGCAAAATCGAATTGAAATTCGAGAAATTATTAACGTGCAAATTCGACAGCGGCTGTAAGAGTCGAGCGCAAGCTGTAGCGAGAGTTTCAGATCTGATTCATAATGTAGTTCCCCGGCGCCAAAATTAAAAACTAATCAAGTAATCAGGTATTGTCAGGTATTATAAGGTATTATCGGGCGTTATCAGATATCAAAGTATTATGCATAAATTAATAATATTGCATAATGTGAATTAATTAATTCATTTAATATCAGGTACAATAGAATAGTTCGATTTTAGACAAACTGTACAAAATGAAAAAATAAAATGAATATTTAATAGTTGAGATTGAACGGATCATTGATGCCGCGAATCTTGTAATGCTTTAAATTCGTGGAATTGAAAAAAGCAAAAGATCGAGAAAGTACTTTGTTTTTTTATTCCTGTTTTAATAGAGGGATAGAATTTCTTAGCAGAATATTAATGTTTTTTGACATAATATTGAATAAATAAATTAGTTTACATTATGCGCTATCAATTTATTTATGCATAAGACTTTGATACCTGCTGAATTGATTAGTTTTTATTTTTTGCATCGGTGAAATGTAATACAAATTGGATCTGAGACCCTCGCTACAGCACGTGCGCGATTCGTCTAGCCGGTATCGACTTGAGACGTTAATAATTTCTCGAATATCGATTCGATGTTGAACAAATTTTTCAGAAAATATCTTACGACTATTGTTAACAACTTTCTCGCAGGAAGTTTTTTGTAGCTTAAAATTTGCTTGCTAAACGAAACACTGGAAGTTAGAGAAGTCCGATAAGTGTCACGCATCAGAAAAAAATTAACAACAATTTTGTTTTAATCAATTTTTGGATTTCTGTTTTATTGTCATTCGTAGGACATTTTGAACTACATTCCCTAAAAATTTGAGTACAAAATTCAAAAAACTCACTGACTGATCACGAGTGGAAGTTAAAAACGAATTAAAATTCATTTGTCCAAAAAAGCTAGGTTTTTCAATTTAATTAGAAAACTAAAATAGCTGCAAATTTTTACATGTGGGGAAAAAGATGCGTAATGCAATTCTACATCTAGATATAGTATTTACAATTAAAATTAAAAAAATATTTTTGAGATCTCTCAGGGGCCTTTCCAATACCAGCGAAATAAGTTTTATTCAATCCGGCAGCTTTAATTACGTGCAGTACGAGAGTGGGAAGGAAAGTAGAAATATTTTATGATTGTTTATCACAGGAGGGAGGGTCTCAGAGACGGCCTAGAAACCGTTTTTTATTGGCAAACATTAATTATTATTTTCCCCGTCAAAAAAAAATCCGCATTACTGGAAGATTAAAATTTAATTAGCTCGAAGTCAAGGTTGGGAGGTACTTTTTTGCATAGCTCTCGACTCTTGCACCAAAACTTCTTCGCTTCACTTTGATTTGCTTTTTCTGAACTCATTTTTGGTCCTGAAGCTGGGTTCTTCGTTCCACGTCACATAAAGTTTATGGATGAACCCTAACGAAACTGGGGAAACGAAGAATTGCAGGGCAAGGGTCTGGTCACGTACAAACAGACCATGAGGTGAAGTCGCTCCTGGTTGTATTCAAACTAAAAGTACGAAGATCAAATAGCCAGGTTCTAGATTGAAACTGGGTAAATATACGTGTCCTCTTCCTGGTTCACTCTCGTCCTTTCAGAATTTTCTTCTACCAGAAAGGTCCTCTTCTGGCTTTGAGAAAATCTGTGCGAAAACGAAAAAACCTTCTGTATTCCGTGTAAAGGTCGCCGAGCTTGCTGATATCAAACGTTACTTGATGGCACCGGTCGAATAATAAAGTCTGCCTGAAAAGCATCAATGTAGGTCAGCTCACTCCATGAATTCAATACTGGAGATGTCACTTGAATTTGTATTTTTAATCAGAATGATTAAATTTAGTCAAGGTTTAAATAAAATTTTCATTTAGTTAGCGACATCCATGTGTTTTTTTTTCGTTTATTTTTTCTTCAAATATTTATGAAGCCATTTTTTTAATTGGTGTAATTCTACCTCTAACTTCGGCTTTAAATTGAGTCATGTCCAAAGTAAATTTGACTGGAAGGAAAAGCTCGAGCATACGGGTTTTAAAAAATAAGTTTCTCATTTATCTTATTTTTCAAGTACTGCTGAAAAAACAAGTTGTATAGATTTTTAGTGTTGCTCAATCACTGATTTAAAAGAAGAATAAAACCAAGTAAATTCCGTTTCCTGTCGAAGTTTTAAATCCCGAGATGTTTAATTTAGGATCTAGTCGAGGAATATAAAACTAAAAGTTAAGCTTTCAGCATAAGGTCCTGAAAAGCCAATTTTTATAATTTTTCATATTTTCTACGAACTTGTTTGAAGAAATAAGACTATGTAAATTGTATTCCTTATCGAAATTCCATGAGACAAGAGCTTCAGTTTAAGCTGTACTTGAAGAAAATCTAAGTAAAAGAAAACCTTCCAACATGGGGGTCTGAAAGGCCAAATTAAACAATTTTTTCATTTTTATTTTCTACTCGTTGGTTCAAGAAAATAATGGAAGATAGTACATTTTATTGTTAAGTGCAATTCTAAATACGAAGAGCTTCATTTTGAGCCGTGTCAAAGGAAAGTCAAACTGAGAAAAAAGCCTCCAGCGTAGGGTCTAAAAACTAGATTTACAAATGTCTTTAGTTTTCTTGGTTTATAACGCTGATTTAAAAAAAGATCGTTTAAAAGTACATTTTAATCCTTTTCGCAATTATGCATGCCCAGACTTTCAATTTGAGCCGTTCCTGAGGAAAATCGAAATACAAGAAAAACTTCCAGCACACGGATCTGAAAGGTCAAATTTCAAAATTTCTTTATTCTGGTTTTTTTAACTACTTTTCTTGAAAAGAACAAAAGATAGTGAATTTTATTTTCTATCATAATTCAAATTTAAAGAACTTCAATTTGAGCCATGTCCAAACAATATCAAACTAAAAGAAAAACTACCAGCAAGGGCGAATGCAAATCAAAATTTAAAACTTTTTTCAATTTTATTTTTTTATATCGACTGATTTAAAAAAAAAGCATTATAACAAAGTGAATTTTATTGACTCTCGAAATTCTTAATGTCAAGAGATTAAATTTCAGTAATTTCCGAGGAAATTGGAGCTATAAGAAAAGCTTCCAGCATCGCGGTCTGAAAGGCCAAATTTCTTAATTCTTCTTATTTTTTAACAACTGTTCTTAAATAAAAATAAAAGATAATGAATTTTATTCTCTATCTTAATTCTATATACAAAAGCTCTTGATTGAGCCATGTGTGAAGATTGTCATACTAAAATAAAACTAATAGCAGGGGGGCTGAGAATCAAACTTTCAACATTGGTTAACTTTTCTTTTTTTTCTTTTCTGTGACGACTGCTTTAAGAAAAAGCAATTATAACAAAGTAAACTTCATTGACTGTCGAAATTCCACATGTAAAGAGCTTGAATTTGAGACTTTCCGGAGAAAAATAGAACTAGCAGAAAAGCTTCTAGAATAGGGGCCTAAGAAGGCAAAATTTCAGCATTTCTTTATTATTCTTATTTTCTAAACACGGCTCTTAAAAAAGAGCAGAAAACAACATATTTTATTATCTATCGCAAGTCTAAATACAAAGTTCTGCAGATGGATCCATGTTTCAAGAAAGGCAAACTGAGAGAAAAGCTACTAGCAAGGGGGCTGAGAATCAAACTTTTAAAATTGGTTAACTTTTCTTTTTCTTTAACGACTGCTTTAAGAAAAAGTAATTATAACAAAGTAAATTTTATTGGCTGTCGAAATTCTGCATACTAAGAGCTTGAATTTGAGACTTTCTGAAAAAAAATAGAACTAGAATAAAAAGCTTCTAGCATAGGGGCCTAAGAAGGCAAAATTTCAGCAATTCTTTGTTATTATTATTTTCTAACGACGGCTCTTAAAAAGAGCAGAGAATAGTATATTTTAGTTTATATCGCAAGTCTGAATACAAATAGCTTCAGATGGATCCATATTTGAAGAAAGGCAAACTAAAAGAAAAGCTACTAGCAGGGGGGCTGAGAATCAAAATTTCAAAATTGGTTGATTTTTCTTCTTTTTAAATTATTTAAGAAAAGGCAATCATAACAAAGTACATTTTATTGGCTGTCGAAATTCTACATGCTAAGAACTTGAATTTGAGACTTTCTGGAGAAAAATGAAACTAGAAGAAAAGCTTCTAGCATAGGGGCCTAAGAAGGCAAAATTTCAGCAATTCTTTGTTATTATTATTTTTTAAAGACGGCTCTTAAAAAGAGCAGAAAATAGTGTATTTTATTTTATATCGCAAGTCTAAATACAAAGAGCTTCATATTGAGCTATGTCTCAAGAAAGGCAAACTAAAAGAAAATCTACTAGCAAGGGGGCTGAGACTCAAACTTTCAAAATTGGTTAGATTTTCTTTTTCTTTAACGACTGCTTTAAGAAAAAGCAATTACAAAAAAGTAAATTTTATTGGCTGTCGAAATTCTGCATACTAAGAGCTTGAATTTGAGACTTTCTGGAGAAAAATAGAACTAGAAAAAAAGCTTCTAGTATAGGGGCCTAAGAAGGCAAAATTTCAAAATTTCTTTGTTATTATTATTTTCTAACGACGGCTCTTAAAAAGAGCAGAGAATAGTATATTTTATTTTATATCGCAAGTCTGAATACAAATAGCTTCAGATGGATCCATATTTGAAGAAAGGCAAAAAAAAGAAAAGCTACTAGCTGGGGGGCTGAGAATCAAAATTTCAAAATTGGTTAATTTTTCTTCTTTTTAAATTATTTAAGAAAAGGCAATCATAACAAAGTACATTTTATTGGCTGTCGAAATTCTACATGCTAAGAGCTTGAATTTGAGACTTTCTGGAGGAAAATGGAACTAGAAGAAAAGCTTCTAGCAGAGGGGCCTAAGAAGGCAAAATTTTAGCAATTCTTTGTTATTATTATTTTCTAAAGACGGCTCTTAAAAAGAGCAGAAAATAGTGTATTTTATTTTATATCGCAAGTCTAAATACAAAGAGCTTCATATTGAGCCATGTCTCAAGAAAGGCAAACTAAAAGAAAAGCTACTAGCAAGGGGGCTGAGAATCAAACTTTCAAAATTGGTTAGAGTTTCTTTTTCTTTAACGACTGCTTTAAGAAAAAGCAATTATAACAAAGTAAATTTTATTGGATGTCGAAATTCTGCATACTAAGAGCTTGAATTTCAGACTTTCTGGAAAAAAATAGAACTATAAAAAAAGCTTCTAGCGTAGGGGCCTAAGAAGGCAAAATTTCTTTGTTATTATTATTTTCTAACGACGGCTCTTAAAAAGAGCAGAGAATAGTATATTTTATTTTATATCGCAAGTCTGAATACAAAGAGCTTCAGATGGATCCATGTCTGAAGAAAGGCAAACTAAAAGAAAAGCTACTAGCAGGGGGGCTGAGAATAAAAATTTCAAAATTGGTTAATTTTTCTTCTTTTTTTTTAACAAATGATTTAAGAAAAGGCAATCATAACAAAGTACATTTTATTGGCTGTCGAAATTCTACATGCTAAGAGCTTGAATTTGAGACTTTCTGGAGAAAAATATAACTAGAAGGAAAGCTTCTAGCATGGGGGCCTAAGAAGGCAAAATTTCAAAATTTCTTTGTTATTATTATTTCCTAACGACGGCTTTTAAAAAGAGCAGAAAATAGTATATTTTATTTTATATCGCAAGTCTAAATACAAAGAGCTTCATATTGAGCCATGTCTGAAGAAAGGCAAACTAAAAGAAAAGCTACTAGCAGGGGGGCCTAAAAATCAAAATTTCAAAATTGGTTAAATTTTCTTTTTTTTAACGGCTGATTCAAGAAAAAGCAATTATAACAAAGTAAATTTTGATTGACTGTCGTAATTCTACATGCCAAGAGCTTGAATTTGAGTCTTCCTGGAGAAAAATAGAACTAGAAGGAAAGCTTCTAGCATAGGGGCCTAAGAAGGAAAAATTTCAGCATTTCTTGATTATTTTTATTTTCTAACGACGGCTCTTGAAAAAGAGCAGAAGACAGGACCTTTTTTTGGCAAGTCTAAATACAAAGAGCTTCAAATTGAACCATGTCTTAAGAAAGGCTAACGAAAAGAAAAGCTAACAGCGGGGGGGCCTGAAAATCAAAATTTCAAAATTGATTAACTCTTATTTATTTTTTCTTGACTGATTTAAGAAAATGGGATAAAAAGAAAGAAAATTAATTGACTGTCGAAATCCTACATGCCAAGAGCTTCAATTTGAGACTTTCTGGAGGAAAATGGAACTAGAAAAAAAAACTTCTAGAATAGGGGGCTGAAAGGCGAAACTTTAAAATGTCTTTATTTTTCCAATTTTTGTAATCACTATTAACAATAAAAAGGCATAACGTATTATAATTCAAGATTATCATATGTACCAAATTGAACCCTCTTTCACAAATGTTGTAGGACCTAGGAATAGTTAATGCTCTAAAAGTTTTTGACGTTTAACCAAGTAATTGGATTTCCAATAGTAAAAGATAAATTTTTAACGAAAAATGATGCATTAGTTATTTCTTAAAAAACAATGGAAATTTAATTTTTCATTAAAAAATAGCTGAACTCATCTAAACAAGACAAATTTTTAATAAAACATTCTAATTTTTTAAAAAATGATTAATTTTCAAACCAGTTGCATTTTTAACCGAGAAAGAATAACCCCTTTCCAAAAAGAGAAAAATTTCTACCGAATGGTTTGATTTTTTAAACCGAAATTATAGATATTCATATAAAAAATTAAGTCTAAAGAAATATTTGTATTTTCAACCAAATTCATTCATTTTCTACTGAACAAGAGAAACTTTTAACGAAATAGTTTCATATTCCACAATAGAGATGAACTTTTATCTAAAATAATAAATCTTTAACCAAGCAAATAAAGTAAATCAATATACAAACACGGAATAAAAATGTACTGCCAGATATATTCCAACAAAAAATATGCTAATTTTACATCAGAAAAAGTTGAATTTACCAAGGCGAAATAAATTTTTAACAAAATAGTTGAAACCTCAAACGAAATAGAACAATTTTTTACAGAACGGATAAATTTTGAACCATAAAGAATACATTTATTCCGAAAGCAGAAAATATAAAAAAATAAATTAGCATGGATTCAAGCAAATGATGTTTTTTTTTGTTCACAGGGTTACTAATTGATGTTTGATGTTAAATATTTAATTAGTTTCAATTGCTCAAAAATGATCGAGAATTTAACATAAATAATTAATTAATACCCTGTTCAACAAGATAAAATCATGTGCTTAAATTTATTTTCGGATTCGATAAAAATTCTGAGGACTTATTCATTAGAATAAAGGATCTGTTTCTGAAATTCTTGAAATATTTAAAAAAAAATTTGTAATCAGTTTAAGAAAAAAGATAATTAAAATTTTTCTTATGAATATCAAGAAAAATATTTTATTTTCTAGAGATCTTTCATCATTCTTAAAAAGCTCAGAAATTTTATTCACAAAACTTCCAAAATTTAGGTTCCGATTTAAATTGTTTAGTCTTTTCAAATTACAGTTTTTAAAATTTTTTCGAAATCTTTAAAAATTTTTATAAAATTTTTTAAAATTATCTCATGAAATAAATATTTTGAAGGAAAATCATTTAAAATTTTCATGGGCTCAAAATCTTCATTATGAAACCACAAAAAAATATGTTTTTAATTTTTAAATTATTTACCATTGTTTTTAAACTATAAATATCTTTCAAATTTTGCTTCAAACTTTTTAAGATCCTACCTAAAAATCTGCTACATTCTTTTTCAGAATTATGAGAAATAATTTTCAGGGTTTAGGAAAATTTGACAATTTTACCCTAAAATTTACTTTCTGAAATAAAAAATGATGGGAGCTTTTCCCCAAAATCTCTAACAATATTCTGCTTTATTGCAAACGCTTTTGTATTTTTTTTACTTTAGTGTAGTTTTAATATTTTAAATTAAAAACCAAAAATTCGCAGTGAAGTGGAAATCTTCAAGAAAAATTCTCTTTTGGTTGAGCATTCAATTATTTTCTTTAAAGTAACTATTTTTATTTGTGATTCAATTTTTTTGGATTGGAATTACAAACATTTTGTCTTGGAATTTTAACTCTTACATATTTCATTGAGAATTTTTTATTATATTTTTTTGAAAATAAACTACTTAGTTTGAAGGTGAGATACTTTGTAAGAAATTTACTTTTATTGTTAAAGATTCGACGTTTTAGTTGAAAATTCCACTATTAGATTATAAATTAAATTTTCTATTAAAATTTCATATGTCCAAGTTGAGAAATTACATGCTTCGTACCAAAATTGGTCTAAACAACAATTTTTTTAATTTTTAGAAATTAAAATGTTTACTTCAAAATTTACATATTTATTTCAAAATTCAACTATTCTTTTCGAAATTTTTTTTTATTGTTGGAAAGTAAGATATGATTTCCGGAAAATTCATCATGTTTATTGAGGATTCACTTCATTTTGTTAGTAAATAACTTGCTACCAAAAATTCTTTTTCTCAGATTTCAAAGTTAAATTTTTCTAAAAGTTCAACTAAGAATTCAGGTTTGTTTGTCTAAAGTGATGTATTTTAAGTACGAACCTAATCATTTTTGTTGATAATTTTTCTTTGAATTCAAATAGTTATTCTCTTTTTTTTATTATAAAAAATAATTTTTTGCAACTGCCTACCTAACTTTTCTATTTTTAATAAAAAATTTATTTGTTGATTAAAAATTAAACTTTTTCGTTAAAATTTTAAACTTTTTAACCAAAATAACTTTCTATAAGAAATCAAATATAATATTATAAATAGTAATAATCAAACGTTGAAACACTTATTTTTGTTATATTTAGTTAATAATTAAGTCACTCCACTTGAAAAGTGGACAATTAGTTAAAAATTTCAGAAAAAATCTGTAACATATATCCATTAAGAAATGACAATATCATCAACAATAATGAATAGTTATTGAAACAATTATTCTTGATAATTTGAATTAATTTGTTTATAAAAATTAACGATAATAAGATATTTGTAAATTTGTTCGTAAAATTGGTTTGTGACAAATAAATGGAATAATAAACAAATTATTTGTATTCTATGAGTTCCTAAACATTCATTATTGTCAATATAAAATTTTCCTTATCAGTTACTAGAGCGTAAAATATTGTTATGTACCACATTTCAGATTCTCAATACTTTAAGTGAAAAAATTATTAATAAACAAATATAGGAGACAAAAGTTCAGATCATTACGCTCTTTAGAATTTAATGAAATTTAATTAGAAAAAATTCGAAATCGAACAAAAATTAAGGGCTCTGAACATTTTTATACGAAAAAAGTGCATTTCCTCCACTGTGCGCCAGCACCAAATATTATTTCAAAAAATCTTCCCGCTGCGCGGGCATATTATCATCGCGCGCGATGCGCGCTGCTTGTTTCTGTCGCAAGTTTAAGCGCGCCTCTGGCGCGCGATTGCTGTTTTTCGCGTTGCGCGCTCGATAATATATTGGTCTTGCGCTTCGCGATGATTGTGAATTCTCTTTTGTTAAAGCTCCTTCGGCTTTAACGAACACATTCGCATCACTTATTTCTTGTCCTGTTTTAAAAAAAGTTTTGTTTTTACTTCGAATATATTATCATGAGCAGAGTTCACAACAAACTTGTGAATTTTTTTTTTCTTAAACAACTTTTGTCTTTTAATTATGTTGTGACGTTTTCCGAAAATTTTTTTTTTTTTTTTAATTTTTAATCTTATTCTATACTATTAAAAGAAAATCTACTCGTCTTATCTAAAAATGATCAATAACAAAATTTATTGATATTTTCGGGTGAAAAACTGCTGCTTGTTAATTTTAGTTTGTACCATGCGTCGTTTTTCAAAAAATTTATTTTTTTTTATTTCAAATTTTATCTTTTACGACTAAAACAAAAACTAAGTGTGCTAAAAAAAATTTTCCATGAAAAATTTTAATGAGTTTTCGCTATTTTTGGAAGAGCAACTTCTGTCCATTCATTTTTTTATAGCTAGTATCATTCGTAAAAAGTTTAAATGTTTTATTTTAAATGTTTTTTTCGACTAAAAACAAAAACTACGCGTCCTACCGACATGTGAATAATGACACATTTGTAGATCTTTTTAGGTCGCGAAATTTTATTTGATTCATATTTTTTTGTATCTTGCAAAGTTTGACCACATAATGGGATTTTTTATTAATTTTTGCACGATTAAATTAATTTTTTTTCTATAGCTGTTCTTAAAACCCCTTCTTTCTTCTTAGACCAAAAAGAACAAAAATATTTTAATTTAAAATTTTAAAAAGTTTAATTCTCACCCATATCACTTGTTTCAACAAATAAGATTAATTTTATTCGCAAATAGACGAAATTTTAACTTAATAGATCATTTTAAAATTAAAAAGACGAATATTTAAAAAAAAAGTTCACTTTCAACCCGGAAAAGAAGAACATTCAAAAAGCAAGATAAGTTTTAATCGAAAAAGACAAATTTTTAACGAAATTATTGAATTTTCAACTAAAAAATATAAAAATTTAAAATGTAAATATTTTAAACTGAATACTTTAATTTTATATTAAATTTTGGAATTTTCAAGTCAAGAAGACGAATTTTCAACAAAAATATTTCTTCTTCAGCAATTAGTGCTATTTGAAAAATTAAAAAATGCGCTTATTTTTGGAATTTACATCCAAAATAGCTGGTTTACGAACTCCTTTTTGTTTAGGCCTTGAAAAAGTATGCCAAAGCAGAATTTGATCTGATTAATTTTTTGAAAGTTATCGTGCCCGCAGACTAAAGACCACAAACTACAGACGGACAGACAGACAGAAACCTTCGTGAAAAATTTTTTTCCGTTTCAGCGGCTCTCAAAACGTAGACATTTTATGAAAACACAAAAATTGAAATTTTACATAAAACCAATACTTTCTCATTAGGCTGAGAATGTAAAAAAGATTTATTTTTGTGTAAATTTGTGCAAATTTCGCGGCGATACACATAAAAAATCGTGAAAAAAATTCCAGTGCATTTTTTGGACCACTTTACTGTACCCATATCTAGCTAGGTATATAATATTTAAACGAAAGCATCATAAATCGCCGCTAAAATTTTTACAAAAGCGACCGAACACGATTTTATTGTTCGATAATAGCGACGCCCTCACTTTGCTATTCGTAACCCGCGGGTTAATAATAATCGTAAATCCATGAATTTGTGATTAAGTGGTCAAAATGCATTTCTGTCTGTGCAAGGCCATGAAATGAATTCATCGAATGGTTCATTCGATATTCATCGATGGCCTCGAATTAATTGACAGAAGCTCTCTCGAATCCTCGAGCTTTCGATCGTGACTGACCTGGTCCGAAAGGAGGTGGGAACTTAATAAAAATTTATTTTATTTTCAGTGTTCGTTATATTTGCCATGCTTCAAATAGAAAATAAAAAACCACTTTTTCTATAATTGTTTCAACTGGGATCAAATTTTTATGATGGTTGTTAAGAGCACCCTGATATGGGTGGTTCAAAAATTGATTGGTTTTTTTTTTACTTTCCTGTCTATCGCTCCGTTTGTTCTGATTCACAAAAAAATAAATCTCTTTTCTTCGTTTTGAAAAAAATCAAATTTAGAGGTGTTTGTGCAGAAATTTCGAAGCGTCCCTGATCGGAGCTAGATTTGGCAGAATGTGGCCCCGACCAGGCAACCCGGACGGGGCCAGACTAGAAGTTAAGCGTCTTATTTGATCAGGGCCAGAATAGGGTATTAATAAGAAAGATCTGGCCCTGACCAGCCCCCTTCTAATTTTTATTTGTAAAAATATTATTATAATATTATTCATTTCATAAAAAGTTAGGAAATAATTAGACATATTAGGGGTTATTATTTAAGTGTTAGAAAACAATGAGCATTTATTTAACAGATAGTTTAAAAGTCTTCCTTATCTTTTACTTAAACTATCCACGGAACGCGTTAAACAATAAAATTCTTATAAATATTTTAAAAAGCAGAGAACAGTATCTGGCATCATTAATTTTTAAAATTAAAAATTAATACTTTTTTTTATTTTCTACATTTAGGAAAAAAATTAAGAAATCATCAATTTTTAGAATTAAACTTGTTGAAATAAATAGAAAAGTCCTCAGAAAAGAAATAAAAATAATGTCACTTTGTAGTAAAACAACAGTAACTGCAAGTTAAATTTAACTAATTAATTTTTAGATTATTTACTGAACCAAAAATTATTTGAATATTATCAAATTTAAACAGCGGGTGGTTTTAAAATGATGTAATTTAATTTAATTTAATTCAATTCAATAATTAATTGTAATTACTTATGTAATTCTTTAAACTAGCTATTATTTACAGATAGTAGCCTGATGTGGCCCAGACTAGGACCACAATAGCCATCCTGAATAGGGCCACATTGGGCTTTCAAAAAAAGGGTTTCACTTTTTGTCCAATTTTCAATTAAGGTGAACTATCGCTTATTAATTCTAACTAAAACAATCTTTTGAACAATTTTTAATTGTTGATGATATTATCTTTAAAAAATATTAGAAATTGCGGGTTTTACGGACATTTTTTACTTTTCGTCACTTTTCACTTGGACTGACTCAACATCTAATCCAATATAGTAGAAATAATGTTGTAAAAAAGTTATTATTGTTTATAGCTATCTTCTTTTACATTATTACTAGATAGTTGCTTTTTTTCTAAATTTTTAAAACTTTTCGTCTATTCTTCAATCACAGTAAATTATTAATTTAGGAAAGTTAACAAAAATCATTGTTTAAATGAATAATTTTTATTCGTGAATAATATTGTCTTTAAACAATGCCAAAAACTGTGCTTTTTCTGAAATTGTTTATTTTGTATTCACGTTTCACTTTGAGTGAGTTAATATTTAATGTAATATATGAAAAAAATAATTATTTAAACAAATTTTTATTTATAATAGCTATCTTGTTTCATATTAATACCAGGTAGATGCGTGGTTTTCTAAATATTTTAACTTTTCGTTCATTTTTCATTTAGAGTAAAGTAATATTTAATTAAATTTAATAAAAATCATTGTTTCAGTAATTCATTATTATTTTCTAAGAATATTATTTTAGATTAATGCTAGAAATTGCGTTTTTTTTCAAAAATTTTCAATTTTTTGGCCACTTTTTGTCGAGTATGTTAATACTTAATTTTATATATAAAAAATAATTGTTTAAACAAATTTTTGTTAATTATAGCTATTTCCTTCAAAATCAATACTAGATAGTGACTCTCGAACTGATAATACGAATAATAATAATGATCATAATAATCTTCCAACAATATTTATAACTCTTGAAAAAACAAGATGAGTTTTCAATCAAAGAAATAAACTCCGAACAGAAAAATTAAATTTTTCAATGAATGTTTTAACTTTTATATACAGTTTCTGATTTTTTACCAATTTAAATTACTGCTCAGCCTAAAATATAATTTTTTAACAATATAGTTAATTTCCATCCAAAACTTTAAATTTTGTATGAATTGTTACATTTTCCCGCATCATAGAACATTTTTTATTTAAAACACATAAATTTTCGATACAAAAGTACGAAATTCTAACAAGAAAGTTATTTTACGACTAAATAGTGGAATTTCCAATTGAAATAATTTAACTTTCAACAAAATAGTTCAAATTTTTACCAAATTGCAGAATTTTTAAGTTTAAAGTTTAATATTTAACCAAAAAAAGTTATTTCCTACAGAAAAGATTAATTTTTTACTAAAAGATGAACATTCAAATAAAAAATTACTTAAGGAAACTGATTATAAAAATGAAAATAAAGAATTATTTACCACTTTAAAAAACATTATAATAATAATAACAAGATAGTTGAATACTCAACCAAATAGAAGAATCCGAAAAACAATATTAACTTTTTACGCATTTAGATCAATTTTTTACAAAATAATTCAGTTTTTAATCTCAAAAGTCAAATGTTTTAAAAAACAGTTAAATTCTAAACCGAAGAAAAAGAAGTTTGGTAAGGAATTCAATTTTAAAAATCAGAAACTTTAAACGCAAACGTTGAAATAAAAACAAAAGTTTCGAAAGATTTGAAAAAGAAGAATATTCAAAAAGCAAGATAATTTTCAATCTAGAAAAAAAATATGAATTTTGAACAAAAAATCTAATTCTAAACCACAGAGTTCAATTTTCAATTAAATTGTGGAATTTTAAAGTCAACCAAACGAATTTTTAACAAAAATGTTTCTTTATGAGCAAATAGTGCCATTTTAAACTAAAATCATCGATCTTTTAAAAACAAGAAAATTTGTAAGCCGGGTAGTTTAAATCATTTGTTGAATTTCAAACCTCAAATAAAAAATATTAAACAAGAAAATTAATTTGCATTCCAGAGAGAAGAATTTTTAATGTAATAGTTGAGTTTTTAACTATCTAACAAAATTTTAAATCAAAATTGAAATCGTTCAATTTTAAAATTTAAAAACTAATTTTCAAGAAAATAAAATAGTTCAATAAAAATGAAAATAAAATAGTTCATTCCTTTACCAAAATCCTGAATTTTCAACAAGCAAGATTATATTTCTATTCACATAGAAAAATTCTTAACGAGATGAAAGAATTTTCAAACGGAGAGTTTAATGTTCTACTTATAAAGAAAACATTTTTTTAAAATAATTTTATACTGAACATTTCAATCTTAAAAAAAATAACTTTGAAAAAAGTGGATGAAGTCTTAATCAAGAAGCTGAATTATCAGTCAAAAAGATTAATTTTTTACAAAAAATATAATAGTTGATACTTCAATGTTTTTATTTCAAATTGAATTCAGTTTACAGTATCCAGAAACTCCAACTTTTATTGAATAATAAAATATTTAACACGAAAAGATTAAATCTTAAAAAAGTTATACGCTAGTAGATTTTTAAAATATAAATAATGAATTTTAAGCTAAAAGTAATTGGATTTTTTTTATTGGGTTTCTTTAGTTTATTTTGTGCTGAAGCAGAAAAACGAGAAAACAGGGGAGAGAGGGAAATAGGGGAAAGACTGTAAAGCTTGCCATTAAGAAATCGGATTTTTTAAAAATACTTTTAGTGTCTATAATGTTTGCAGAAAGAAAATTTTGTAATTTAAAAATATGATGCGAGATAGTATTGTCATTAGAATTGTCATTAATTTTAATATTTATAGAATTCAAGGAATTTAAGGAATTTGTGGAATATACGCAATTCAAGGAATTTATATAACACCCGGAATTTACTTATTTCATGGAATTAGCGGAATTCATGGAATTCACTGAATTAAATATGTTCACGGAATTCTAGAAATTCACTGAAGACAAGGAATTTACGAGGTTCAAAGAATTCATGGAATTCCCGGAATTTACGGAATTTATTGAGATCGCGGAATTCAAGGATATCAAGGTGTTTAAGGAATTTACGGTATGCACAAAATATAAGAAATTCAGGAAATTGAAAGAATTCATGAAATGAAAGAAATTTACGAAATTCTAAGAATTTACGGAATAAATTATTTGAATAAACATACGAAATTTACGGAATTCAGTAAATTGGACAATTTTACGGAATTCAGTAATTTGAATAATTTCACAGAATTCACGGAATTCAGCCAAATGAATAATTTTACGAAATCCGTGGAACTTTCAAGGAATCCTTGGAATTAAAAAAACAGAGAATTCGCGGAATTCACGCAATATACGGAATTTACAAAAATCAGTGACTTGACAGAATTTAAGGAATTCAGAAACTAGTAATTCACGCAATTTACGAAAATCAAGGATTTCAGGAAATGCAAGGAATTCAAGGAATCCAAAGAATTTACGAAATCCAAACCATTGAAGAAACTGAAAAAATTCATGAAATTTAAGAAATTCGCGGACTTCATGGACTTTAAAGAATTTCTGAAATTCACGGAAACGATGAAATTCACGAAATTCATGGAATACAAGAAATTCATGGAATACAAGATATTCACGGAATACAAGAAAGTCATGGAATAAACCTTATTAATGGATTTAACAGAATTCACGAAATTCATAGAACTCACGAAATTCATAGAATTTACGAAATTCAAGAAATTTAAGGAATTTACAGAATCCTAGTGCAAGGAATTTACGGAATTTAGGGAATTAAAGCGATTCAAGGAATTGAACTAATTCGTGAAATTCAAGAAAATAGTGGAATTCATGAAATTCAATGAGTTAATTAATTTCAATAAAATTATGTACCTCACGAATTCCTGGAATTTCGTGAGTTACATGAATTTCATAAATTAAGCGTATTCCGTTAATTCCGTAAATTCCATAAACTCGATGAATTCCGCGAAGCCCGCAAATCCAGTGAATTCGGTATTTGTAGTGAATTACTCAAATATCGTGATTTCAGTCAATTTCTTGAATTCTATCAATTCCGCGAATTCTATATAATCCGTCAATTCCTTCTATTTTGTAAATTTCGACTATTCCATAAATTCCACGAATTCCTTGAATTTTGCGAATTTCGTGCCTACTGTGAATTCCGTATATTCTGCGAATTCCGTGCCGTCTGTAAATTCCTTGAATTGCATGAATTCCATAAATTTCGCGAATTCCGCGTTTTTCATTAATTCCGGGAATTCCATAAATTTCGTAAGTTACATGAATTCCATAATTTCTTTGAATTCTATTAATGCCGTGACATTCATGAATGCCATAAATTTTGCGAATTCCGTGCTTTTTATAATATCCGTGGATACCGTGATTTTGATAAATTCCGTAAATTCCTTGAATTCCATCAATTGCGTGAATTTTATCAATTTCGTGAGTTACTGAATTCCCTGAATTCTGCAAATTACGTGTCTTCTGCGAAATTATTCAATTCCATAAATTCTTTGAATTCTATTAATTCCGTGAATTCAGCAAATCCCGTGATTTTCATAAATTCCGTGAATTTTTTGAATTTCTTGAGTTTTTTTAATTCCATTAACTCCATGAATTTCATGAATGCCATAAATTCCGTGTATTTCATGAATTTCGTAAGTTCCTTGAATTCAATGAATTATGCGAAATCCGTGCCTTTTGTGAATTCCAAGAATTCCATAAATTCATTGAATTATATTAATTCCGTGAATTTCACTAATTCAATCAATTTCACGAATTCCGTGCCTTTAATAAATTCCGGGAATTCCGTGATTTTCAAAAATTCCTTAAATTCCTTGAATTCCACCAATTCCGTGACTTCCATCAATTTCGTGAGTTACTTGATTTCTATAAATTCTTTGAATTCTATTAATTCCGTGAATTTCATGAATGCTATTAATTTCTCAAATTCCGTGCTTTTTATCAATTCTGTGAATTCCGTGACTTTAATAAATCTGTGAATTCTTTGAATTCCATAAATTCCGTGAATTAAAATTTTTTCGTGATTTCCTTGAATTCCAATAATTCCGTGATTCCCTTTAGAATTTTCGAAATGTGACTTTTTTGATTTTTTTTTAAATATTTTTTTTAGCTTATTTAGAAAAATATTTTCAGCAATTTATGGTTCTTCGCTGAATAAAATCCAGTTAAAAACAATTTATGAGAACAGCGAATGAATATCTACCCATAAATAAAACTACATTTCAAAAAATTTAAACTCGAGCAGTTTTCAATAATTATCTTTATCTTTTTTTTAATCTTAAAAATGTTTAAAGCTAGCTAAAAATGTAAACACAAAAATAAATAGAAAAGTTTCTAAAGAAGCTACAACCAAAAATTCAATTAATCAGGAGCTATGATCCCAGAAAATATGATACGGTGAATGGAACTGGTTTCAATTAAATTGGATGAAAATCACTCGAGTTGTTATGAAATCGATCGCTAATTTCGCGCCGATAATTTTGATAGGCTAATGGATATTATCATTGAATTATCATACTAAAACGACGTTGATTAGCACATCACGTTCCATAATTATGATAAATCCAGCATCTAATTCGAGTTTTGTATATAGGTAATGGGTAACATCTATAGCTATTAATATGGGTCAATTATCTAAATTATAGCAGAAGATGTCATTTAGATGCCATTAAGATTTAAAAAATTCAAAAAGTAATTTTAACGAAAAAAATAAATTCGACTGTGTCTGAACAAAAATTGAGGGCTTTTAAAAATAGCTGAATATTTATACTTTTAACTGTTTTTGACTTTGCATATTTTTTGTCAACATTTACCGTTCTTTTTTTAAATCGCGAAAATACTATTTAAGCTAAGAAAATTAAAATTATCAGCCAAAAAATACGGTCTTAAAACAACGCTAAACCATTCAATTGTTTCTTTAAAAAAGGTCTACCAATTTTCTTGCAAACATTTTTTTAATATAAATCATCGCTTTTCTTTTAAACAACAAAAATAGGCTTGAAAAATTTTAAATAACATTATTTCACATAGCTCAATCTATTCGAAAACTTATTATTTAAATATGTTATTTAATTTTTATTTGTACTCTTTATTTATTTATTTTTTATTTTATTTTTCATTTATCAGAAATTTAACTATAGCCAATGCATCCAAAGTAATTTCCAAATTCTAAATGAAAATTTTAGACAAACAGATGAACAAATAATGTGATTTTCATGCAAAAAACGATATTAATTCTGACTTCAGAAAAATTGTTTTCTTCTTTAATTAAGCAGTTTAACTGCTTCAAAATGTTAATAAAAAGGTAATCACAAGTTTTAGTTTTAAGCATAAAATATCAGTTTTAATAGTACAAATTTAATTTAATTATTTCCTATACAATATTATTTTATAATATTTATACAATAATTAATTAGTAATTGTAATTCAGGTCTTAAAGTTATAAGAAAAGTATGAAATAACATTTGTCAGTGCAGTGATTAATTATTCTGAATTAATTTTTGGTAATTTTAGTGAATATTATTTTTATTTAACTTGTCGGAAATAAACGAATATTAAATTTTGGAATTCGACAAAAAGGAGAATAATTATTAGGGCAAACAAAAATAATTTATTTCTTTAAACTCAGAATTTTTAACCTCTTTCTCATTAAAATCGAATTTTTTACATCTTTCACTCTAAAATGTTATTTTAGGATCACAAAAATTCTATTTGGGCATTTCTCAATCACCATTTATTATAAATATTAAATCTGAACATTTATATAATTTGTACGGCGCGACGCAAGCGCCGTTCAAAAAGTTCCCAACATTGGGGACAATGTAGCCAATAAGTTTAATTTTTAATGTTTATAGTTTAAACATATTTTTGAAATATGTCTATCTTGAATATTTTCAATTAAAGATTCGTTAATTATAAAGCTGTATGAATAGAAATTCTTAAATTTCAATGATTTCGAAAATTCAAAGTTAAATTTTCAATTCTCAATCTTCCAAATGGAAGACATTCCAAATAGAGGACATCAAAATTACAGTAATTTTAGTTGCGAAACTTCAAATTGCATATTTTGCAATTGTAAAGTGTCAGAATTAAATTTTTTTAATCTTAAATATTAACAATTGAAACTTATTTAATTTTAAAAGTATTAAAATTTTAAATTATATAAATTAAAATTACTAAACTTCGTGAGTTTTCTTTTAAAGAACAATTACTAAGCATTCCACAGTCAATCTTCGAAATTAAAGAAAATTCTAATCTAAATCTTTAAAATTGCAGAATTTTATATTTTAAAACTAAAAACTGGCATCATTTTTAAATTTTAAATTTTCAAAATTAAAAATGGTAAAATCTAAACATGAAAAATTAAAATTTTTCAATTTTGAAGAAGGAAATTGAAAACTTTTTAATTTCAAAGGTAAAAAAATAAAAATTCCAAAACCTGGATAATTTTGCAAATTGAAATCGAAGCTTCTACTTCTAAATCTTATAGATTGATGAAATTTCAAATTAAAGGCCTCCAAATTGCATATTTCAAATTACAATGTTTAAAATTGAAAACCTAACAATTTTAAAGATTAATGTAACTTTTGCAATGTAAAAGAGTTGAGTGAAGATTCTTGAGCTCTAAAAATATGAAATTGCAAATTTATACATTTTAAATATTTATGTTGAATATGCATTTAATTTTCACCATTTTTTGCAACAGCTCAATTTCAAGTATAAAAAATTCTTCAGCGTTGAAGATATTCAATTTAAAATTCCTCCGCTTTGTATATTTATAAGTGAATTTTCTTTAATATTTCATTTTTATAAATTTAGGCGGTTGCATTTTAATTTTTTTAATAGTTGAATTTTGATACAATTAAGGAAAAATTATTTAATTTCCAATATTGAAAATGGAAATTTATTCAAATCTCCCAAAAGCCAACTTATTTAAATCATAAGAATTTGATATTTTAATTCGAATGCGCGTTTTTCAATGACAATATGATCTATAAGGTCGATAGAAATTTAATAATTTAATTTTGCAGTTTTTTTCCGAGTTTGAGTCTGTTGGGAACAGTGATTTTGAATGCGAAAAAAGTATTTATTTTTGACGCACTTGTTCTTCTTTATTCATAATGTGTCCCCTAAGGGTTTACATGACTTCCATTCCTTACAATCTTTCCGTTTACATCTATATATTTTTTACAATCTTATCCT
>NC_046663.1:16660401-16695603 GCF_010883055.1 Belonocnema kinseyi | reverse complement strand
GCCTTTCTAACTCCTTATTCCCACTCTCGCCCCCACCGCAATTCCCGTTTGAGCTTTCAAATTTCTTCATCCTACCTCTTATCTCCTCTACCTTTGTGTTATCAATTTCTTCCTGCTTCTCTAGTCTTTGCTCCAATGACTCCATCCTCTTTTCCAACTTTTCCCTGATTTCTTCCCCTCTCTTCCTTTTGATAAATGCTTCTATGGATCCTACGCTTTTTGCTCTCAATCTTTCCTTTTCTATAGTTTTGTTATACTTCCCCCTTGCCTTCCTTTCCTTTATCTCTTTCGGCGTACTGAAGACTTCCTGCTCTAATTCTGTTTCTTCCGAGGAGATGCTCGCTCCACTAGCCATTAATATAATTCAAATTTTCCCGCCTTCTATCTTCCCTGCCTCTATCGCCGCTGTCTGTTACCTGTCACGCCTTTCCTTGTCGCTACCCAACCCTGCTACTACCAATCCGTCAACAGAGTCTTCCCACCCTGTCACAAATCTCCAAAAAATGTTCCACACAAATCTGTCTCAATCCTCCAAAATATCTACCTCCCCTTTACAATCTCACAATCCCTCAATTAGATTTCTCACCTCCACACCCTTCCACACACTTCCACAATTTGAATTTGAATTTGATATTTTAATTCGAATGCGCGTTTTTCAATGAAAATATGATCTATAAGATCGATAGAAATTTAATAATTTAATTTTGCAGTTTTTTTCCGAGTTTGAGTCTGTTGGGAACAGTGATTTTGAATGCGAAAAACGTATTTATTTTTGACGCACTTGTTTCAAATTAAAGGAAAGTCAAACTTGATAAAGTAAAACACTTTTGAAATTTGTTTACCACCTTTCGTGCTCTTTTTTGCAAACAATTTTTGACCAACTTATTTACAATTTAAGGAAACTTAAATTTGTTTAAGTAAAACACTTTTCACATTACTTCCTTTACCCTTCCTGCTCTTTTCTGCAACAACGATAAAGTAAAAAAAGTACGGTCGTATTCCATTATACTCGTTTCTCCCATCTCGAGTGCGTTGAGAATACCTATCACTGACGTGATCAGAATATTTACTTTTAAAAACACTAATCTGATTTGTGGAACGTGAAATTGTTATTGTAAAACGCTTTCGAAATTCATTTATAACCATTTTTGTTTTTTTCTGCAACAGTATTAGACTTAAAGTTGGTTATAGTCTGATTTGACTTAACTATTATTTTCCTATTTTCAGTCTGTTGAAAACATAAATTCTTGATCTGACCAATTTATTTATTTTTCAAAAACTTTAATCGAATTTATGTAAAGTGAAACTTGGTGAAATTCAAAACTTTTAAAATTCTTTTCTCACCCGTTCTGTTCTTTTTTACAACAGCATTGAAGTAAAAATTGATAATCATCATATTATAATAAACTTGTTTTTTCTAGTTCGTGTCTATTAAAAATGTTAATTCTTTACGTGACCAACCTATTTATTTTTGAAAAGCTTTAATCAAATTTTAGGAAAGTCACATTTGGTGAAAGAAAACAATTTTGCAATTTCCTTCTCACCCATTCTGCTATTTTCCTCAACCGTATGCAAGTAAAAAGCGAAAATCACTATATTATACTAAACTTGCTTTTTCTAGTTCATATCGACTGAAAATATTGATTTTTGAAGTGACTAACCAATTTATTTTTAACAAGATTCAATCAAATTTTAGGAAAGTAACACTTGGTGAAATAAAATACTATTGAAATTCTTTTCTCACCCACTCTGCTGTTTCTCGCAACAGTATTAATGTAAAAATGTTTTACTAGTTCATGTCTATTAAAAATCTTAATTCTTGACGCAAAAAACCAACTTCTTTTTGACAAGCCTTAATCGAATTCTACGAAAGTCAAACTTGGTGAAATAAAACACTTAAAAAATTCTTTTCTCACCCATTCTGCTATTTTCCGCGACATAATTGAAGTAAAAATGGATAATCATCATATTATACTAGAATTGTTTTTTCTAGTTAATGTCTTTAAAAATATAAATTCTTGACGTGATTAACATTTTTTCTAACAAGCTTGAATCGAAATTTAGGAAAGTCAAACTCGGTGAAATACAACACTTTTAAAATTATTTTCTCTCCAATTCTGTCCAAATGAAGGATAGTCAAACTTGGCTAAGTAAAACACTTTTCAAATTTCTTTGCACCTTTTCTTTTTTTAAGACAGTAAGAAAGTAAATTTGAATAATATTCCTCTTCAACTAAGCTCGATTTCCTAACTCGAATTCGATGGAAGCGGTTATTATTGATGTGACCATCTTCTTTAATTTTTGACTAACTGAAAGAAGATTAAAGGAAAATAAAACATTACAATTGTTTCTTTCGAGCCTTTTACGAACATTAATTATTGATGTTAACTACGCATTTATTTTGGACAAACTGAAACATAATTTTAGGGAAATCAAACTTGGTAAAGTAAAACACTTTTCTAATTTCCCTTTTTACTCATCCTGGTTTTTTCTCTAACACTATTTGAGAAACTTAATTTGGTTTCAACAAAAGTCAATTTTGATCAAGTAAAACACGTTACAATTTTATTTCACCCATCCTGCCTTTTTCTCTGACACTACTTTACAAAATTGAGTCGAATTTAAAAAAAGTAAAGCTTTTTTCAACTAAAGCGCTTTTAAAATTTCTTTTTTTATCCATCCTGGTTGTTTCTTTAACACTATTTGAGAAAATCAAGTCGATTTTAAGGAAAGCAATCTTTATCAAGTAAAACACGTTACCTATTTCTTTCTTTACCCATCCTGCTTTTTTTCTAACACTATTTTACACAATTGCGTCGAATTAAAAACAAGTCAAACTTTTTCAAGTAAAACGCTTTTAAAATTCCTGCTTGTACATATCCTGATTTTTTCTTTAAAGCTATTTGAGAAACTTAAGGGTAATTCAAGGAAAGTCAATCTTGATGAAGTAAAACACGTTACATATTCTTTTCACCCATTCTGCTCTTTTATCTAACACTATTTTACGAAATTGAGTCTACTTTCAAAACAGTCGAACTTTTTAAAGTAAAACACTTTTCTAATTTCATTTTTTATCTATCCTGGTTTTCTCTATAACACTATTTGAGAAACGTAAGTCGATTTTAGAGGAAGTCAATCAGGCTCAAGTAAAACACGTTACAAATTTCTTTTTTACCCATTCTGCTTTTTTCTCTAACACTATTTTACACAATTGCGTCGAATTTCAAAAAAGTCAAACTTTTTCAAGTAAAGCGCTTTTCAAATTTATTTTTTACACATCCTGATTTTTCCTCTGAAACTATTTGAGAAACTTAAGTCGATTTTAAGGAAAGTCAATCTTGATGAATTAAAACACGTTAGACATTTTTTTCACTCATCCTGATTTTTTCTCTAACACAATTTGACAAAATTTAGTCGAATTTCAGAAAAGACAAACTTGTTGAAGTAAAACGCTGTTAAAGTTTTTTTTTAAATCCTTTCTTCTCTTTTCTGTAACAATAATACAGTAAAAGTAATTTATCGTCGTATTTAACTAAAATTTTTAAACTCGTGAAAAACGAGTTTTAAAAGTGTAGTTTAAAAATTTTGTAAATGTGGATAATCGTCATTATATGCTACAATTGTTTTCCATAGTTCAATTCTGTTAGAAATATTAATTTTTGATGTTAACCATATTTTGTTTTCGGTCAAATTGAGTCGAATTTAAAGAGAGACAAACTTGATAAGGTGACTCACTTTTTTTAATTCGTTTAACACTCTTTCTGTTCTTTTTTTCAAAACTTTCTGTCAAACTTGTGTCAAAATCAAAGATAGTCAAACTTGGAAAAGTAAAAATGTTTTTAAATTTCTTTTTACACTTTCTACTTTTTTTGCAAAAGTAATACGTAAAAGTAAATTATAGTCGTGTTCCAAAAAGCTCACATTTCCTAACTCGAGTTCGATGGAAGAACATATTATTGACGTGGTCATCATGTTTACGTTTAAACAAGCTGGGAGCTGATAAATGGAAAGTAAAACTTTGGTGAAGTAGAACACTTTTAAATTTTGTTTTCTCATTCATTCTGTTATTCCCCGCAAAATTATTGAAGTAAAATTGGATAATCATTATATTATACTATACTTGATTTCCATAATGCGAGGCTATTAGAAAAACTAATTCTTATTGTGACTTCCCCATTAATTTTGTATAAGCTTGAGTCTAAACTGAGAAAAGTGAAACTTGGTAAAGCGAACCCCTTTCCGAATTCGTTTACCACCCTTTCTGCTATTTTCCGTAACACTTTTTGTAAAACTTGCGTCGCAAATTTAGGATAGCCAAACTTGGCGAATTAAAACAGTTTTCAAATTTGTTTGCACCAATTCTGCTAGTTTTTGCAATAGTATTAATGTAAAAGCAAATTATAGTAGTACTAAACTAAGCTCGCATTTCCTAACTCGATTACGATGGAAGCACTTATTATTGACGTGACCATCATGTTTACTTTTGACAAGCTTCAATCAAATTTTAGGAAAGTCACACTTGGTGAGATTAAACACTTCTTAAATTCTTTTCACACCCATTCTGTTATTTCCTGTGACACTTTTGCTCAAACTTGTGTCGAAATTAAGGATATCCAAATTTGGGGAAGTAAAACACTTTACAATTTTTTCTTGTACCAATTCTGTTTTTTTTGCAACGGTAATAATGTAAAAGAAAATTATAGTCTCCTTCCACTAAGCTCGCATCTCCTAACTCGAGATCGATGGAAGCACTTATTATTGAAGTGACCAGCCTTCTTACTATATCAAAAACTGGGAGCGGATTAATGGAAAGTAACAGTTGGTAAAATTAAACACTTTTAAAATTCTTTTCACAAATTAAAATTATCATCATATTATTCTAAAGAAACTTGTGTTGAAATTAAAGACAGTCAAACTCGGCAGAGTAAAAACGCTTTTAAATTTCTTTTTATTCTTTCTACTCTTTTTTGCAACAGTAATAAAGTGGAAGCAATTTATTGTCGTATTACACTAAACTCGCTTTTCCTAACCCGGGTTTGATAGGAGCACTTATTGTTGACGTGACCATCCTGTTTACTTTTTAACAAGCTAGGGGCGGATAAACATGAGTCGATTTTCCGAGAAATAAAACTAGGGAAAGTTAAACTCTTCTTAAATTAGTTTTTTAAAATAATTTTCAATTGTTTGAACAATTTTTGTTACCCGTGAATCGTGAACAATTATTATATTCGGATAAGTGATACCGTGGATGAACTTCAATGATGATAGTTATTGTTTAATAAATGTATAATTATTTAAACAATTTTTAAACTGTGAATCGTAAAAAGTTATTATTTTTCTAGGACTAATGACAAATAATTTTTCTTTATGATGATTACCCATTCGTTGAACAATTTTCATTTGTTTAAACAATTTTTTATGTTTTAAACTATTCAAAGTTATTTTTTTTAATAATGCCGGCGACAAAGAATTTCAAGAGTGATATTTTTTGTCCAAGAAAATTTGGTTGTAAATGAAAAAAATCACTGTTTTAATTTTAACTAAATTCTATACAGATACATTTACGGTTTAAATAATGCTTCTTAAGTGATAATATTTATTTAATATTTTTATCGACCGAATTATAAAATAAAAATACAATGTTCTTTTCTTTTAATTTTAAAAATTTTTGTTCGAATGAGAATTATAAGAGATTCTACACTTTAAATTAGAAAACAATTGTTCAATATTTATTAAATTCTCATTTTTTTATTCTCCTCCTTCTGCTTTGTAAATTTTAAACAAAGTAATTAGGAACATGAATAAAAAAAGTCGAGTTTGTTGAAATTGTATTTTAAAAATAAGAAAATGCAATGTCTTTGAAACAAATATAATGTACATGGATATTACACTGTACAAATTTAGTCGGGAAAATTACCGAAAATTTTCGGGACGAAATAAAACTGAAAATTCAGTAAATTCCCCATAAAAAAAGTTCAGGAAAATTCTACATTGATTTCGGTAATTTTTCCAGAGTTTAGGGAATTTTCTACAAAATGTCTTCTGGAAAATCCCACATCGATTTCGGCGATTTTTCCAAAGTTTAGGGAATTTTCCCTAAAAAATTTTGGGTTCAATTCGCTTATTATTTCGGTAGTTTTTTTCTATATTTTGGGAATTTTCTTTAAAATAACTTCGGGAAAAATTCCACAATGATTTCGGTAATCTTTCCAGCGTTTACGGAATTTTCACAATTATATCTTCGGGAAAATTTCACATCGTTTTCTTTAGTTTTTCCAAAATTTCGAGAAATTTCCCTACATAATTTTCGCGAAAATTTCCTGATTATTTCGGTAAATTTTTTGTATATTTTGGGAATTTTTCCCAGAATGACTGAGGGAAAAATCCGCATCAATATCTATAATTTGTCCAAAGTTTAGAGAATTTTCCCTACAAAATTGTCAAAAAAATTTCCTGATTACTTTCATAAATTTGTTATATATTTAAAGGAATTTTCCCCTAAATATTTCCGTGAAAATTCCAAATCGATCTCGATAAATTTTCCAGGGTGTTGGGAATTTTCCCTGATTAATTTTTTAGTAGAATTCCCTAATAATTTTGCTAAATTTGTTATACATTTAGGTAATTTTACCCAAAATATCTTAGGAAAAATTCCACAACGATTTCGGTCATTTTTCCAGAACTCTCAGAATTTCCCCTAAAAAAAATTCAGTAAAATTCCTGAGCTATTTAGGTGAATTTGTTGCATATTTTGAGAATTTTCCCCAAAATAATTTCGGAAAAATTCCACAACGATTTTAGAAATTTTTCTAGAGTTTTGGGACTTTTCCCTTAAAGATGTCGGTAAAAATTCCTAGCTATTTCGGTGAATTATTTTCATATTTAGGGAATATTCCGCAAAATAACTCAATACAATAATTTAATTAACTTTTGATTTAAAAAAATCTTGTCTAATCATATTTATAGTTGAATGATAATTTTCTTATGTAATAAGAATTGAAAATTCTAGAATTTCAAAAGCTTTGAATTTAAAAGGTTCAATTTAGTTTTTAATTTCAAATTTTAATTGCCTTGAATTTTAAATTAGTCAAAGTAAACATTTTTCCATTTTCAATCATTTGATTTCAAACGCCTTCAATTATAAATAACACAATTCCAATTTCTTTGAATTTCAAATAATTTAATTTTCAAAATTCGAATCTAGCAATTTACCATTTTTAAAGTGATATTGTCCAATTTGCGAAAATTCAATTTTCTGCAGTTTGTTAGGTGAAATTCCCTAAAATTTGGGAAAATTCTAACACTTTTTACGAAATCACCCTTACAGTTTGTTAGCAAGAATCTCTTGAAGTTTGAAAACATTTCTGAAATTTTCTCCACAGTTTGTTATGAAAATTTTCCTAACATTGAAAAAATTATCGAACTTTTTTCAAAAATTTTCCATACGAAATTTTAAGGAAAATTTTCTAAAATTTTTGAAAATTCTTGAAATTTGGAAAAAGTTTTAAATCGAATTTAAAGATAGTTAAGCTTTCTGAAGTAAAACCTATTGAAATTCGATTTTCACCCCTTCTGCTTTTTCCTACAACAGTATTATAATAAAATTAGATCACTATCGTATTCTAAATCAATTATTCTTTCTAGTCCAAGTCCGCTAGAAAAAAATTATTCTTCATGTATCCTTTTTAGTTATTTTTAACAAACTTGATTTGAATTTATAGAGAGTAAACGTGGTAAAGTGAAACACTTTTAAACTCGCTTATCACCCTTCCTGCTTTTTCCGCAACAATAATAATCTAAAAGCAGCTGATCATGCTCATTCTACCATATTTGTGTTTCCTATTTCGAATCTGTTGGAAAAATTCATTCTTGATGTGAACAAGCAATTTATTTTTAACAAACTTGAATCAAATTGAAAAAGAGCGAAACTTCTAAGGTGAAACACTTTCGAAATTCGTTTGCCACCCTTTCCGCTATTTTCTTCAACACTATCGAAGTAAAAGTGGATCATCCTTGTATTCTACTACACTCGTTTTTCTTAGTTCGAGTCTGTAGAGAATAATCAAATTCTTCCCACTACATTATTCAAGAGGTCTCCTCTGTCCCAGTTTTTCTTTCAGACTTTCAGAGAAGAGAATTGTGCAGCAAGTGTATCTATCGAGAAAAAGTAAAGCCAATTGCAAACACTTACCTCCATACCCCGTCGATTTCTCCAGCGCACCCACTTGTTGAAGCCGGGTCGCCAGTACTCGATGAAGTATTCTTCCGTGTATTCGACTCCTTTTCCATTGCCGAATCGACCCTGTGTTCGGGTTGAAGTTAAAACTCTTGGGTTGTGAAGGTTCACTTCAAGAAATTCCTTTCCTTCTTTAGTCACCATGCTCCTCGGACACCATGCGCCTCCACCTCTGTCCTGACGTAGCCTGAAAATTTCAAAAAGGAAATATTCAATTATTACTGTTTTTCCTAATATTTTCCATAATTTATTTAATAAATTTAAAATAAAAAGACAAGCGACAAAACCGTTGGTGAAGAGTTACTACACACGACTCTCGGTTTAGCCGCTCGCGATCTAATAATTTCTAGTACTGCTGGTTCATGCAGTACGCACATGCGGAGATTGCGCAATATTATGCATTTAAATAGGAAATGGTTTAGGTAGCCTGTAGTCTCTTTTAACTAGTAACTGTGAAAAATTACTGTGGCTAGTTAATTTATCGGTATACGCGATAGTGGTAACAAAATTACGTTTGTTTTTTATGAAAGTTTGCCAAAACTGAGTTACCCTGGTGCGCTACTGTTCAATAATCACTTATTAGGTTCCAAAAATACTTTTATGTTGCAGATTAAACCATCTTTCCCTACTTTCTTCTTTTTTCCCTTCTTTTGGTAACTCTTCCTTTTCTCTGTTTTTAAGAAGCTTGCCCTCTTTCTCGATTTTCTTTTCTTAATTTAAACTAAATTATTGTAAGCAATTTTGGTTGAAAGCAAATTTTTAAGGGCGCAAAGTTAATTATTTTTTGGAAAAGGGAAAATGGCGTCCCAATATTTAACTGGAATTTGTATGAAGTACTTGGGAATTAGAAACGGGATCGTAATATTCTAAAATTTAACCCCCTCCCCCTCACCCGGTTTTTGTCAAATCTCCACGTTTTGAGACAATCTGAATCCAAAAAACAGGTTTTTACGAATTTTTCTGTCTGTTCATTAGTGTATGGTTTTTTTGTTAGTACGATAACTTTCAAAGGAATTGATTAATTGAATTTTCCTTTAGAAAAAATATTTTAGTATCTTAAAATGAAGATCTAGTTTTTTAACCAGCCATTTTGAATAAAAATTTAAGAAGTGAGCACATTTTGAATATTTTTGAGAACACTTTTTCAAAAAATAAAAAATTTTCTGTAGGTGTAGTCATAGTATTCGAAAAAGCAAACAATTGATCCTTATGACTTTTTTGATAAAAGCAAAATTTAACAAAGTCATGGCATTTACAAAATTCCGAAAAAAACAAACGAAAATGATCATTTTCAGCCAAATAACGCACGATGTAAAAAACAGTGCAAAGAAGAAAAATGTTGCTTTTTGAATGCCCTACAAGATTATCATAAGAACTTTTTGAATTTTATTTAAAAATCGATAATTCAAAGTTTGGCAGCATTAAAAAATAATGGCAAATAAAAAATTACATTTTTTCACAGACCACAAATAATCACCGATGAAAGAAAAAAAATTTGAAAATTAAAGTAATAAAATTTTTAAGATAGTTATCGAGTCTGACTTTTTAAATAGGTTTTTAATTTTTTATAAATAAACAAATTTGATGAAAACATTGCTATTTTTTCTATTTGACGTTCTCGGTGCTCGTCAATAACAGAAACATGGTTGAAATCGCTTTATTTACATAGAGTAATATTTATAAAGGATATTCCAACATTATATTATTTGCACCAAAAAAATGTCATAAGCAAATTATTTGTTGAACAAATATTTTCTACGATTTCCCATAAATATACGTTTTTTCAAGTTATATTGCAAGAAATTTAAATGGAAACAATTCCATATGAAAAAAATTATCTTATCATTATAATTGTTTATATTATAAATAAAGTTAATGTGCAAATGCAGTAATCAGGCATTTTTCGACAGAAATATTCGTTGCATTCGATGTACATTTTTTTTATTAAGAAATTTCTCATAATTTTAGCAAAATTCATAATTCTTTGATTAATCTGATGATTTTTCAAAAGAAATGCATTATTCGGGCATTTTTCTTTATAATAAATTTCGCAACATTCATCATCAATTGATCAATTTTATGATTTTTAAAAACAAATTTAAGAAACAAATGCATTATTCGATCATCTGTGCAGAGAACAATTCGTTTTGGAATTTAAAAAAAACGAATTTTTCTGTACAAAAATTCCTGATTGATGCATTTTTTGATTAAATTTCTTCGAAGAATTCATAAAATTTATTAAGTTATTATGGATGTTACTAAAATTCTAATAAAGTTCCCAACTGAAAAGACTGGTATTGAGAAAGAAGAATTTTTCTGTCGACAAATCCCCGAATAATGTATTTGTTCATTAAATTTGTTTATAAAAGTATGAGAATTATCAAATAATTATGAATTTTGCTAAAATTATCATAAAGTTCCTAATTTATAAAACTTTCCAGCGAAAAAAAAAGAATTTTTCTATCGAAAAATGCCTGATTACTGCATTTTTTCATTAAATTTGTTTATAATATAAGGAATTAAATTTATTTTTAATCATCTTGGTTCGAATGTCAAATCTCCAATTAAAAATATAATAAGATATAGCACTTCAAAGTAATAGAATTGTTTTATTTTAAATAATACACGTTTTGCAGAGTGAAAATATCATTTTTCAAATTTCCCTCATTTTTCCTTGATCAGTTTTTCATTTATCCAGACTTCTTAACAAATTGCATACAATACATATTGTATAAGTACATACATTCTAAAAGAAAAGTGTGAAAGTTTATATTTCAACCAGAAAATATAAAAATATAAAATATTATAATATAAAAGACTGCAATTGACTTGTTAACCGAAAATTATGAATTTTGAACAAAAACTAAATTTCCTAGGAAATAGCTAATTTTTTAACAAAATATTTGACTTTTAAATAAAGAAGTTAAATTTTTAACCCAAAACGATGACTTATAAAAAATTGTTGAATTTTTAACCGTGTATTTCCATTTTCAATCATGTCAGTAGTTGAATTATCAATTGAAAATATAAATTTTTTAACCAATAATGAAAAAGTTACAGTTGTAAATTAAAAATCAAATTGAAAAAAAATATTTTGTACAAAATTGTTGAATTTCCAATTAAACGGAGAAATCTTCAACTTAATTGATACATTTTCAACTAAATAGTTCTATTTTCAACCAAATTGTTGAATTTTTAAATAAGAAAAATAATTTACAATAGTTGAATTTTCTCAACAAAAAAATACTTCAGTTGACTTTTAAACACTGAAATATAACTTTTAAATAGAAAGTCAATTTTCTACGAAATAGATGAATTTTCAAAAAAAAAAAACAGTTGCATTTTGATGAGAGAAAGACACAGTTTATACAAAAATAGATAAACTTTAAAATTAAATAGACAAAATTTTTTAAAAAGTTAAATTTTTTAGCCAAAGAAGATTTCAGTTTGACTTTTTAACATAAAAATATAATTTTCAATAGAATGTTAATTTTTTATAAAAATATTTAAACATTTAACCTAAAAAGACGAAGTTTAAATAAAATAGTTAAATTTTCTGCTAAAAAGTACGACTTTTTAACAAAACTGTTGAATTTTGTAGCTAAAAAGTTGTCTTTTTGTGCAAGAAAGATTTTGCTTAAATACGTGAATTTTATAATCATTGAGACAAATTTAAAAAAAAAAGATTTGAATTTTTACCGAGAAAAATGTCTGTTGACTTTTTAAAACCAAAATATAAATTTTAGTTAAAAACTAAATTTCGTACAAAAAAGCTGGGATTTTCAAACCGACAAGGAAAAATACGGAACAAAACAGTTGAGTTTTCCACTGGGAAGGGTGATTTTTTATAAAAATTGTTAAATTTTCAACCAAATAATAAATTTTGTAAATAAACATACAATTTTCAAGAGGAAGCGTCTGCAAAAAAAAATAAATATAAATACAAAGCAAGTAAATTACACGAAATCACAGAATAAAATATCAGGGTTAGCGCTAAAATTAATTTAAAACATTTTCTCATTTTTCCTTGACTAACTTTTCACTTTCCATGACCAATAATAATAAAAGACCAAAATCTTAAAATTGTAACATTTTTAACCTAGAACCTCTTATAAACTTGATAGTTATTCAAATTGATAGAAATTCCCAGAATTTTGCGAGATTTTTTTTAGCATCCTAATTTTTTACCAAACAATAAGAGGCTATGACTTTTTTAAAAATTATTCTAGGCTAGGCTCTTTTTTCATTCGCCAGATATATTTTGCAGGTGAAGTTGAATTTAGAATAAATTCCTGTGAAATTACTGCGAGTTATTTGTTTCATTTGCGATTTTTTAAATATGTAGATGAATGAAGGAACCACACCTTGCTTCGTAATACTTTGTAAAAAAACCTGTCGATTTCTCCGCCTTGAATTTGTAACATACCAATTACTTTTAAGACAAGATGAATCACGTTATTCGCTAATATATTAGCATAAAGCAGGCCCAAGGCGTGCGGGCAGTACGGTGAGTCAGCACTCAACGCGGTAAGCGAGCCCCACTCTACTGAGAATGTGAAACCACGCGAGCGCGCGCCACCAATGATAGCCACCGTCGGACCCCACTCAAATCACCACCACCTCTATAGGGCAACCGGGAGTGGGGAATATATGTTATAAAGCCGTGCAGTACCACAGAGCGGCACTTATGCGTCAGCTGATTTGGAGGGATATCCTGGAATCCTTGGAGTGTACAAGTATACTCCAGTTTTCCCTGGGTGGATTCTATTCGAACAGCATAATCCAGGTTATCTGCGGTAAGGTTAGCTAACTATTTGCCTGGGCTCGCAATTATCCCCTACTCTTTAGTGTGTACATATTTTTGTATGATTTTAGCACTAGTGAATATTTTCTTTTTGCAGAAATTCTCTTAGTCCCATTTTCTTTGATGGCGGAGGACGTTGCCTATCCAGGAAGAAATTATTTTTTTTCGTTCGCGCACTAAAATCAGTTTTTCAATGCATACCAATGTAACAGAATGTCATAAAATTTATTTTATTTCTAACTTTAATGATTTCGAAATAAAGACACATTATTTGCTAATGAAATCACGTATACTTATTTTATACACCTTGACGGCGATCGTCTGGCGATCTTCGACACCTAATTTCCAGCCTATGACTGGAACAACGGCTCGATGATCCAAGATGAAAGCTTATCAAAAATCATCCTTTAAGTTCTACTAAAACAGTATGGTTGAAGCTTCTTACAAGCTATTACCTAACTTGACTACGGACCCTAACTGAAATGTGTGACTTTTGACTCGCAACGCGTCAAATTTATTAAAATTTATTTTAGGGACGATGGATCAATCAGTATCTGAAGGGACTTGTAAATGTTTAATAAAAAGTAGATAACTTTGTATTAATATTGAAACTAGAGGAAGGCGATTTGAATGCTATGACAGCCTTGCTGCCTAATTAACCGCAAACACTTTCAGTGAAATTCACTGGTCTATTGTTTGCATGCGGGTATGCTGGTGGCTGATAGTGTCCTTAACGAAACGGCTCTGAAATATTTCACTAAAGACCGAGCGCCCGTTTCTGCTGAATTAAAAACCTCACATCTGAAATTGTGATCTAACCGCATCGTTCTTACGAGGTTTCAAGTATAAATGTGGATGAAAAGAGGTAGAATCATAAAATGCTGGTCTATCTGTAAAAGGAGAAAAGATTTTATCTAAAAATCAAATTTTTATACTTTTTTTTATATTACATAAAAAAGTAGTTTTATGAAATAAATTGCTTTGAGTAGAAAGAATTAATGGTAGACCAGATCTATTTCAAATCTGACACTTAAAGTCGTAGAATCTCCTAGCGATAAAAAAAAAGTTGTTTGTTTGAACAGCAGAGGTAATTTTACTAACATAAAATATAAACTTTCATTTCAAGAAAGGTGAATTAAAAAAAAAATAAATAAAAAACAGAATTTTTATTCATTTAGTTGAATTCTCAATCCAAAATTAGACTTTATAACAAAAAATTTAATTTTCACTTATATACTTGAATTCATAACAAAATAGTTAAACTTGTCAATACATAGTTAAAGTTTCACTAAAGAAAGCACAGATTTTTTAACAATCCAGTTACATTTTTATACAAAAATCAGACTCTTAAACAGAAAAGTTTTATTCTAAACAAAATAATTTAATTTTTAACGAAATAGTTGACTTTTGAATTACTTTGTTCAGTTTTAGACCTACAAACATAAATTTTTATCTACATATTTTAACACTCAATCACAGATACAAAATTTTAAACAAATACTTCAATTTTCAACCCACCAAATTTTTTGAATAAAATTCGAATATTTTAGCCTGAAACGTTAATTTGTTTTAAGACATTTCGATATATAGCCAAGACTTTCTTTCTTGAAAAATATGAATTTTTCATTCGAAAAAGGATGCATTTGTGATCAGAAAAGAGGAATTTTCCACAAAGCTGTTATATACCTATTTTGTTAAAAGCTGAATCTTTGATAGAAAATTAGAAAAAATTAGAAAATTATAAAATTAGAAATAAAAAAATTAGAAAATTGATAGAAAATCTTAGTAAAAAATTTGACTATTTGGTTAAAAATTTAGGACATTTGTTGAAAAAAAGTCTCTCGTTGAGAAGTATTTTTTGTTATTAAAAATGTAACTCTTTAATAGAAAATGAATCTATTTCATTAGAGAAGTTGACAATTTTGTTGAAAATTGTTATTTTTCAGTAAATTCAAGTCTCCCTGATTTAAAATTAATATCTTTTTCGGTTGAAATATCAACGGTTACATTTTTTCGTTTGTTAAATGATCATAGTTGGTGTTGACACTGTACCTCGATGGTTTGAAAATTAATCTACATTTAAAAAATTTGTTTTTTCTTTAAAATATATTTGTGCAAAGACAATTTTAATTTCTTTTGTTAAATATTTAATTTTCTCGTAGAAAAATCATCTTTTTTGTTGGAAAATTTAAAAATATTTTACACAATTAAAATATTTGGTAAAAAATTAAACTTTCCTAGAAAATATGTTTTCTTTTTAATTAAAAACGCATTTTTTCATTGCAATTTGACCTACTCTATCTTGGATTAAAAATTTATCTTTGATAGTTTACAAATTTTGCTCATTGGTAGAAAATTGATGAAATTTGTCAAAAATGAATCCTTTTGGTTAACGCTTCAACTTTTGAGTTGTGAAGAGTTCCACTATTTAGCTTCAACATTTTTATATTTTCCAAATAAAAAAATTTTCGTTATTGAAAATTTAACTCTGGTTGAAAATTCCTCCTTCCGATTTGAAAATTCATATCTTATTATAGGAATTTGCATCCTTTTGGTTGAAAATGTGAAAAGTTTTTGTTTAAAATGTTTCTCTTTTTGTAATTGTTTTTTGTAAAGGGATTTAACTATTTCGTTGTAAATTATTTTTTACGTTCAATTTCACAATTTTTAAATTAAAAATCAAAATATTCTCATAATTAAAAAATAAAGTTTTACGTTTCTGTTGTAAATTCTTCTACTTTAATAATTCTTATAGAACTAAAAGCTAACAAAAATTAACAAGAATATATTATATTCATTGATAATGTTTAAAACAATAATTTTCCAAGAATTCCAGAATCTTCTAAAAACATATTTTTGTGGTTTAAAATCATGATGAGTAACTTTATTTGCCGGTTATTTCAAATTAAATAAATTTTATGTAAGCTACAAATCTGTAAGTAGGATGATGAAATCCAAATATCTAAAAAAAAATGGTTTTTTGTTTCGAAACAGCTTACAAACAATAAAATGATTTAGATCGTCAAACGAGATAGCCAGCCATAAATACGCAATATTTTGCAGAACATTCATCAGCTACACAATATTAACTAATTTCAGTTAAGTACTTTTTTTTAAACCAGAAAAATGAGGCTTATTGGGCCAGTGCTCATTGCTTTAGCAATAATTTATAATTTTATTGGTAAGAATACAAAATTATAATAAACATAAATAATAATCAGTTATTTTTAATCAGCTTGCTTTATTTGTTTGCAAATGCCTAGTATTTTCGTTCATAAGTATACATTAATTGATTTTTTATTTATTAGTCACTATTAAAAATTACAAGCGGTGTTGGAAAAGTTTCTTAAAAAAAAAATTAAATACAGATACAGCTCCTTCCTGAAAACAGTAACTTGTAACGTTTGCAGTTATTAATTTTATCAAATTAAATTTATTAAATCATTTTAATTTTTAACATTAAAAATGGTAGAAATTTCGATAATTAGTATAACAAATTTTCTCAATTTTAAAATTCAGAATCGGAAAATTTACTTCGGATCTTCAGAATCATCAAAATTTAAATAATTTTTTTAACTTAAAAAATTTCCAATCATAGATCTTTAAAATTTTAGAACATGAAATTGGAAATTTTGAGAATCAGGGAGATTCAGTTTTAAAGTTAGGAATTGAAAATTACGCAAATTTAAAATTAAAATACTTCAAATTTTTTAATCAAATTTAATCAGGCTTAGAGTGCGCGACTACTGGTTCTGGCGCTTTGCGCTCATTAATATATTTGTCCCGAGCTTCGCGCTGAATGATGTCTTTATCTCGACTTTTTCAAATTAAAGGTTAACAAGTCCACAACTTTGAATTAGTGATTGTGAATTCTCTTTCGTTAAAGCTTATGCGGCTTCGACGAACACATTCTCCTTACAAGTTTCGTGCTTCGTACTCTAGTTTATTTAAAATGTAAACTCTTCCACATAATATTCAATAGTTTCATTCGGCAAATATTGTATTCTCATTTTTTTCCTCCCGTGTCTTTTTTCAAAAATTGAACATTCTTGATTTTAAATTTACTTCCTACGAATAAAACTAAAATTACACATTCCATTATTTTTCTTCGCATCTTGTTTCGCCAATCCAACAATTTCATTTTTTTAAATTTTAATGTTGTTTTTGTGAATAAAACAAAAACTACTTGTCTTATGAAAAGTTAATAATACAAAATTTGCACATATTTCCGTTCGGAAAATTTTGGTACAATAATTTTTTTTTGTATAATTTCGTGATCCCAAAAATTTCCAAGATTTCGAAGATTTACAATTGGAAACTCAGCTTTTAATTTTTTAAATCTTCAAAATTTTATGATTCTTCAAGAAAGTTTTAGAATGAAATATTATTTGGTTTTAATGATTTGTATATAAAATTTCTTAATTTGGAAAATTTGGAATGCCAGCTTTACATTTAATCTTCAGGATCATCATTTAAGGATTATTTTAACATCTTTAAAATTGGAAAATTTTTAATTATAACTTTTAAAAATAACTGTAAATCTTTAGAAATCAGGAGTTTTTAAAATTTACATTCAAAAGTAAAACAAGTTTCAAGTTTTAGAAAGTTGACTTTTGAATTTTCAAATATAAGAATTTTCATTCGTGCGTATTTAAAATTAAAGTATCAAATTGATGAATAAATTGATAATGGATAAAATTTTTAATTACAATTAAAATTATAAAGGAATAAAGTTAATATTGAAGTGATAATGTAACTTGAAATATTAATTTTGAAAATTTACAATTAGAAATTATTTAAGTTTGAAGTTTAATAATGAAATATTCTGTATTTTTCAGAATATTTTATTACAATTTGTTTAATTTAAAAAATTCATTATTAGAATCTTTACATTTAATCTTTCCAATCATCGAAATTTTAAGATTTTTCAAACCTCTTCAAAATTCAAGAGTTAAAAATATAACCAATTTCTTAAATTAAAAAAATGTTCTTACGAAAATTAGACTATTTATCTTTAAACGCACAGAAATTTAAAAAACAATTGTACTTATACATCTTTCAAATTGAATTTCTTTTCATTTTTTAATTTAAATAAAAAATTCTTCTACTTTGTTGATTTAAATATAGAATTCAAAATTTCACTTTGTATCTTGACAGTCATTAAAATTTGAATATTTTATTTTAAAATATTTAAAATATAAGATTTTTACTTGTAACTTTTTGAAATTGTAGAACATGGAATCGTGAATCTTTAGAATAGAAAAGTTTTTAGTTTTGAAAATTTATAATTAAAAATGTACCAAGTTTGAAGTTTAAAAAGTAAATATGCTGTAATTGTGTGATTTATATTCAAATTTTATTCAACTTGGAAAAAATAAAAATATACAATAATTTGGAACTTCAAAATCATCAAAATTGTGGGGCTTTTCTAAACATCTTTAAAATAAAAAAAATTTTAATTACTACTATTTAAAATTGCAGAACATGAACTCGCAATTCTTTAGACGACAAACGTTTTCAATTAAAAAATTCTAACATTTCTATTTACACAAATTTAATTTTTTTTTAAATTTCTGTAATTTTGATGCTTTAAAGTCCTAAAGTCAGTAATTTGAGAAATTAGAATCACAAAATTTAATTATTATTGTTGAAAACTTTAACATTTCAAATTTTTTTTTAAACATCTTTAACATTGAATTACATCTTTCAGATTAAAAGTTAAGCTTTTTCAGTTAAAAATTTATCTTTTTTTTAGGTGTTTTGAATTTTATTGCAAATTTGTCTTTTTTTGGATTTCAATTATTATTTTTGTTTAAAAATTCTTTCTTCACACTTGATAATTAAACTCTTATTAATTAAGCTTAAACAAAATTATAAAAATAAGCAAGTTTCATCATTACTTGTTAATTTTAACGTGTTTTTGTCACAATATATTCATATTATAACCAAGTTATACGATTACTGGGTCGCTTAACTCACTTTCTTAGGAATTACAAAAAATTTCTTCCTTAAAAATATAACTTTTTCGTTCAGAATTTAATAAGAACCTAAATGAAAAGTTTATTTTTTAATTATTTGTTTTTAAATTACCTGTCTTAGTTTAAAACTGCAATAATACTCAAGAATAATACAATTAATAAACGAAAATTAAAATAATAATTCAATTAAAAAACAATGCAAATTCAGTAAAAATTTAAGAATAAAAATAATGTTAATAAAATAGAATTTAATGTAACATACAATTCAATCACGCACACTTTAAAACTTAATCTGCAAAAATAACTTTTTAATTTTGATTTTTGATTTATTACCGAAGTTTCTATAAAATACTGGTATATTGGCAACTGAAATGAAAAGAAAAAGTTGTATAGGGTTTTGTTAGAAAATCGTCTCTTATTGCTGATATAAACTATTTTTTTATTTAAAATAAAAATATGTTTTGGTGCAATGTTACCTATTATATATTCCATTGACAAATTATTTCTTTTAGTCAGAAGTTTAAATAATTGATTTAGTATTTTTTTTTGTCTTAAAAGGATACTTAAAAGTGATAACATTGATAAATTAATGAAAAGTTGATGAATTAATAAATAAAAAATTTAATTTAAAACATTATTTTTTAGAATAGGAGTTTCATAAAATTAATTATGTTAATAATTTGTCCTTTATTTTATACATTTTTGACATGTTTAACATGTACATTGTGTATAAATTAAAAAAAACAATAATACAAACTATTCATTAAAAGACAGATTTGTACTTATAAATTTCAAAAAAATTATTTGGTTTGGTGGACATCACTTTTTTGCTCAAAACTTGAAAGCTGAAAAATTATTTTTCGAGGCTAATCTGCAGACAAGTTGTGCACCTCTTTTTAAATGAAACTTTTTATTAAAATAAGAGGAATACATTTTGGATGAAAAGGAAGAAAATTAATCGTAAGACCATTTTGAAGCCCAAAGTTTAGCAAATTTAAAGAACCACTGAAAAACAGCGAAAGCAATTTAATTCTTTCAAATATCATCATCTATCAGCAATAAAAATCTTTATCGTAATGTTAGAAAAAGATTTCCAATTTTTTTAATTAAAAAGAACAATTAAGTGGTAATCGTCTTGTACTGGCATTCCTACAATATGTCATTAATCAAAGAATAATTTTTGTTTCAGTTTGCTCCAGTGCCATTACCACATTATTCACTTTGTACCTGGACATCATTAATGATTATTACTACCAAGGCACAAATAATCAGTTATGGCCACTCTATGGTTGGAAAACTTTCGTACAAAAGAATAATATCGTCATCGGATGGGGTGAACGTGGAGGTCGTATTCACGCACTGCGTAATCGTGAGGGACATCCTTTTGTGGTAGAAAATGGGGTTGTCAAGATAATTCAAGAAAACCAATTTGAACAATATGGTATAGTAGGACGTTTACCACCAGGACCTACAAGTATTTTGATGGAGCGGGTCACAAACCCTAATTTCCGTAACAGAAACCCTAACCTGTCTAACAGAAACCCTAACATTCCTAATAGAAACCCTAACCTTCCAAACCGAAACCCTGATCTTCCTAACAGAAATCCTAATCTTCCTAACAGAAACCCTAACCTTTCTGGCAGAAACGCTGGCCCATCTAATAGAAATACCAATAGAAACGATGATTAAGAATCCATAATATTTATAATTAATGGATTTGTTTCTATATCAAATAAAGTTGCTTCCTCACAGAGGGATGTCTTTTAAGACGGTAATCAGTTTGTTAAAGTCCCCTCTTATACCCTTCACCTATTTTTCCACCTTCCTTCTCTCTGATCTCTTAATTCCTCTCATCTAATTTCCCCTCATTCCGTGATTTTCCTACTATTCCGAACTTTTCTTTCACATCAATCTCTCTTGCCGGAAAAAACGACGGTGCTTGGGCAGCCACTTGACAGAAACTCTAAAGGTATCTGTTCAGAGCTACGATGCTAAAAGATGACAGTTGTTTTATCAAGTTGATCTTCTATCGTATACCGGTAATCATGTTTTTAGAATATCAGACAGACCATTGTGAGGTAAATCCATGTGTCTGCTTGCAAGTTGCCACTTTTTACCATCCAGTTATATTATATTACAAATATTAAATAAATTTTCCTTCTGATGAAATCAGATATTTTGGGTTCGAATCCTGTAAAAAGCTACGGTTTTTGAAGAAATTTCGTAAGCATTGCAGTTTACTTCTTCAGGGCTGACCAAAAACGGAGGTATCAGGTAATGTTGTTCTCATGCATACACTCTATGATGCCTGTGATTAGTCAGAACACCCCACCATGTCGACTGATCGAACCTGATTGGCCAATCAAGTCTTTTTTCTATTCCGGAAGGACGGAAAGCCAAATCGTATTATGATTATACTATATATACTATATAATTTCAATTGCTTATATATGTTTTCTTGGAAAGATATTGTGTGTTTTTGCAATGAATGTTGTTTTGTCAAATTAATCTTACGTACTGTTTCGATTTAATGCTCAGATACTTTTTGTTTTTGGGGTTATTTAATAGTTGTTCTATTTTCGCAGCTGGTTTAAACATAGTTTGGATGTTGTGTTTGTTAAGAATTCTTCCAAATTATTTTTTGACGCTTTGGATGTAGGCTAGGGTAGTGACCGTTTTTCTTTCTCTTTCTTTCGTAGGTTGTGTTGACTTGTTTTTTTTAGTGTATTTTCTTATTTCTTTATCAATGTGTGTGTCCAATCGCTCTGTATTAGGATTTGTTTAACGTTTTGTAAATCTTTTTATAAGGTATCTTTATCCGTAATGGAGACAGCTCTGTATACAAGGTAGTTGATAACCGATTGTTTTTGAGATTGATGGTAGTCGGACAAGGCATGTAGGTATCTACCGGTATGGATGTGTTTTCTTTAAACTTCATGTCCTAATCTCTTATCAGATCTTTATAAACTAATACGTCTAAAAAAGACAATTTTCCATGTTGTTCAATTTCCATAGTTATCTTGGTATTAGGATATAATCGGTTGATAAAATAAAAAAATTTATTGAGTTCATCTCCTCCATGTGGCCAGATGACAAAAGTGTCATCAACGTGACGCAACCAAAATCCCGGTTTAAGCTTCGATTGGTTGAAGATTTTAGTTTCTAGATGTTCTATAAAGATATTGGCTATTACAGGTGAGACTGGGGATACCATTTCTGCCTCTGAGGTTTGTTCGTAGAATTGGTTATTCAAACAGAAGTAAGTATTATTGAGACAGAGTTCTATCAGAGGTTTGATCTCTGCAGGGAAGTTTGTAAAATATTTGATAATATAAATTGCATCAGAGATTGGTACTTTTGTAAAACGAGTTCCTATTTCGAAACTCACTATGATGTCTTGTGGTTAAATATGAATCTGTTGTATCTTTGATAAGCTCCAAACGAGTTTTGGAACTGAGTGATAAAGTTTTCTGTAAAAGGATTTAGTTTTGTAGCGAGGAAGCGTGCTAGGATCTAAGTTGGTGAGTTTATTGCGCTGACGACCGGTCGGAGTCAAATGTTGTCTTTCTGCATTTTTGGGAGAGCGTAAAGTCTTGGAGAGATGGGATTCCTAGGTATTAATTTAGATGTTCTTTAGCTGTCAAATTTTAGAGTCTTTAAGAAGGGTTTTTGTTTTACTACCTATTGTTTTTGTAGAGCCCTTTTTCAATTTTGTGTATCTATGAATGGTCATAAACGTTTCAAAATAGATCATTCGAAGCGACTTGGAAACGTGAACAACGAACAGTTACATCAAATGCAGTACTGTTCAGAAAAGTCAGAAATGTTAAAAATCTGATCAGAATCGCTACTTACAGTGAATAGACGAGTGATCAAAACATCTACCAATAATAAATGTCTGTTTGCATTGTTTTAGGAAAAGAAAACATTTAACTAGGTATAACAGCTCTATTTGTATTTTAAAAATAAAGCTGATTCGCTATTTTGGATCCCTGCTTCTGAAATCATAAACAGCTTCGAATCACCAGGTACAGAATTTACGTATTTCTTAATAGGAACAGCATTGCTCTTATTCTTAAAAAGTTTGATGTTCGAAACAATATTACCGATTATTTCTTGTAAGATCATTTTTCTTAATTCATCTAAGCTGCACATGATGTTTTTAGCTGAGAGGAAGCCACCGCTTATATTTGTTTTCAGACCAGCCTTTTTTATTTTAGTTGCTTCTTGGCTCTTAATCCTGTCTCTTAACAGACTCTTGATCCAAGTCGTGCTCCATGAACATTTCTGTATCCCTAAGTTTTAAATGATTTTAAAAGATAGCATGCTTTCTTATCCCTGTAGAGAGTGAATGTAAAGATAAAGTTTTTCTATGATTGAATTGATTAAAGTGACGAAATCCATAAAGCGATTTATGAGTTAGTTTTATATTCAGTTTTCTTCCGAATAGATTTTAGATTTTTTCATCTAGAATAGGTGGTATTTTTGTTTTCTCGCTATGCATGTCAGAGGATATCAGATTGTTCCTTCTTTACTTGGGAAAAGAAGCTTTTGATATAATTATTTGCATCCAATCAGGTCTCGCAAAAGTAACTGCAGAAAGTTATCTGGAGTTGAAAAAGGAATAAAGCTGCAGGACAAGTAGGTACGAACAATGACTTCTTGAAACATCTAACTCTGAAGTGGAAAAATTTTCTTTTTCTTTTTAACAACTTTTTTGATTTAGAATTTCATGATACTTTCAGAGAAATTTGAAATTTATTTATCAATCTTATAATTTGGAACAATTTTAATAAGCAAATGCATTATTGAGGAATTTGTCGACGTAAAAATTCTTTTTTGTGATGTCACTTTTTTTTAAAAAATTCAGCAACATTAATTATTAGATGACAAATTTTATGATTTTTGTTAACGAATTTAACAAACAAATGCATTATCCAGGTACCTACCAAGGGCAATTTTTTTTCTCTTTTTAGTCTTTTAAATTAGGCACTTAATGATAACTTTATTGAAACTTATATTTATTTGATAAGTTCTATCATGTTCTAAACAAATTTGATAAGCATATGCATTATTTCGTCATTTGTCGACGAAAAAGTTTTTTTTTTCAATTTCAGCCCTTTCAGATTAACTTTCTTTTTACTTTTATTCTTTTAATAAGACTGCAACCTCAGAATAATTCATTTATTCACTAAATTTGTTTTCAAGCAAATATAAAATATAATAACGTATTATGAATTTTCCTGAAATTATCATGGATTATCATTTATTTCATTTTTTTTATAATTAAAAATGATAATATCCAGAAGATATTTCTGTATCATTGTATTGTTTTTATCAACATTTATTGCAATATTATTATAAAGAACATAAAATTAGGGAAAATAAAACAAGTATTTGTCAAAAAATAATTTGTACAAATATTTTCTGTTTATTATTTAATATTGGAATATCTTTAACTCATGTTACAATATTAAACTTATATTCTTTTAACAATTTTTATGTTATTGATGAGCGCCGAGAACGTCAAATAGAAAACATGGCCATTTTTCGTCAGAAATTTTAAAAGCTTTTTATCAGATTTTCCTGTACAAACTGGTAAATATTTTTAGGCTGTACGTTCAAAGTAAATCACAGGGATATTGTTTACCTTAAGTTGGATAGAAACTTTGCAAACAAATTACAACTAAAATAATTTCACAATGGATAATTTTTAACTGCCTTGGGATAAAAATTATCTTATTTCGGATGAATGTAGTGATATAGTACTTCCAAAAATTGACGCCGTTGCGAAAGCAGGTGATGCAATCAAATGATTTAGGTGGGATCCGAACCACCAGAAGCTTGGTAAACATTAATAAATATTCAGAGATGCCGTCTCAGGGATCAAACCCCGGCCCATAAATCATTAGAGATTTATTTTTTGTATTTAAAATTCATTTCAAATAATTCTTGAAAATTTTGTTTGTTTTGCTGAAAATTCGTATTTTTTTGTAGTGAAATAATCTTCTTGATTAAAAAAATATTCATCTCTTTAAATGACAAATTTGGGTTTTTGAGGAAGAATCACTTTTCTAAACTGGAAATACAACTTTTCCATTATTGTTGAAATTGATCTGTTCTAGTTTTAAATTCAAACTAGTTTGTTAAAAATTCAGTTTTATTTGTTAAAACAGTATTTTTTAGAAAATTTATATTGTTTGTTAAAAATTTAAATTTTGCGCTAAAAGTTAAACTACTCTGTTAATTTTGTTTTTGGGCTCACCATGGTTTTTGAATTCAAGTTAACAAAAACAATTACTTAATCAATTTGTTATTATACTTGATAATATTTTCTTTGCTTAATTGGTAGAATGTTGCGGTTTACCCTGAAATTCTTCATTGTTTGTCTATTTTTCATGAGGCGTGACCTAATAAGCAATTACATTTAGCAAAAATAATTTTTTAAACAAATTATTATTTTTTATGACTATCTTTATCTATATCAATACCTGATACTGGCGGTTTTTCCCCAGTTTTTACCTTTCTGTTCTTTTTCCACTTATTGAGGTAATACTTCATTAAAGTTAAGAAAATTTGTTTAAACAATTTATTATTGTTTTAATTATCTTTTTTCATATAAGTGCTAAAAAGTGGCGGTTTTGCGTAAAATATTTAACTTTGCATCGTTTTTTATTTATGAAGAAATAATAAGTCAACCACAACAAAAATGATTTGTCGAACAGTATTCTTGTTCTAAGCAAATTATTTTCGCTCTTTTCCACAAAAAAGAAAAATATTATTAAAAATTCAGTTTTATCTAATGTTTCTTTATTAATTTTTAATAACTAAGCAGACGAAGCGATTTGATGATTTTATAAAAAACACTACGAATTTCTAGCACTTATCAAAGAAAAGATAGTTATAAACAATCTGAAATTATTCAAACAACTTTTAAATTAAATTTTATTAATTATTAGGCCAGTAAGTGAAAAAGGACAGAATAGTAAAAATTGCAGAGAAAACCGCAACCATCACAAATTGATATATATGAAGATAGTCATAAACAATGATAATTTGTTTAAACAATTATTTTTGCTAAATCTAATTAATTGTTAATTCTCGCCTAATAAAAAATAGACAAGCAGTTGAAAATTGCAGAAAAAACCGCGAAATTGCACCAATTAAGCAAAGAAAATATGATTAAAAATGATAATAAATTGTTTAACAAATTGTTATTATTTATGACTATCTTTATCTATATCAATAACTGATAGTTGCAGTTTTTCGGTAATGTCTACCTTTTTGTCCTTCTTCACTAGGGAGGTAATAATTAATGAAATTGACAACAAAAAGTAAAATCGCAACAAAATTTTTGTTATTTTCAGTGAATTATTTTCGCTCTTTTTCATCCTTTTTGTTAAAAATTCATATAATTGATTGCAAATTTAAATATTTTGTTGAAAATTCGTCATTTTTAGTCAAAGTTCACCTAAGGAAAAAACGGTTTTCTGTTGCAAAGTTAATTTTAAACTAAAAATAAAAAATTCCATTTTGTTTGGAAAACTATCTTTTTTAGATAGAAACTTAGTTCATTATTGGAAGTTTAACAAATTTTTAACAAATTATCATCTATAAGTTAAAAATTCAACTATTTAGTAGAACATTAATGTATTTGGTTTGAAAATTCAAATTTTTGATTAAGGATTCACCCACTTTGTTTTAAATTTCTCTTTATTAGTTAAAAATTAATGTTCTTGTCAGAAATCTATCTCTTTGTATTGAAAAGTGTACTTTTGTAAAGCATTCCACTTTTCGTAAGAAAACTCTTTACTTGAAAATTTTTCTTTCTGGATACAAAACTAATTTCGTTTCTGAAAAATCTATCCACTTGCTTAAGGATTTAATTTTTTGTCTTCAATTTATCTTTTTAAGTGAATACTACTAGTAGAAAATTCGCTTTTTTGTTGAAAATAGTTTTTCAAACTAAAAACGTAACTATTCCTTTTTGTTGAAAATCTATCTTTTCTAGTTAAAAATCAACTATTTGATTTAAAATTAATTTTATTTGTTTAAGAGTTGTTTTCGGGTTTTGTGGAAAAGTGACTTGTTTTTTTTGTTTATCTTTCGGGGTTTGAAATTTAACCGTTTTGTTTAAAATATGTTTTTGTATATTAAAAATTCATCTTTTCTGGTGGGCAAATTATCTTCCTTAGTTAGAAATAAATTTTTGGGGTCTCTGAACACGAATCAATTTGCTGAATGCAGCCAGCAAGTCAGAATTTGCAGCAAAATTCAAAAAATGCTTAAAAACCTCGAATTTCTGCATAAATTTCGTACTCAAACCTACAAACCCAATATTAACAAGCTCCAAACTCACAAACCCCAAACTCTAAACCAACAAGGTATAAACCCACAAACTCCAAACTAACAAGCCCCAAACCCACAAACCCTAAACCCATAAGCTCCATTTCCACAAACCCCAAACCAACACTCCTAATCCATCGAACCCTAAACCTACAAACCCCAAGCCCACAAATACCAAATCCTTAAGCTTCATATCCACAAACGTACAACTCCAAAGTAATAAACCCCAAACCCACCAACCTAAAATTATACCAATTTCTTAATTGGTTTTATAAGACGTGAGGTATTTGGGTTTGTGGAATTGAGATTGGTGGGTTTAAGGTTTACGGATTTGTGTATTTAGCGCTCGTTGTTTTAGGGTCTGTAGGTTTAGGGGTTGTGACTTTGGAGTTCGTAGATTTGAGGCTTGTTTATTTGGGTTTTGTGGTTTTGGGATTTGTAGCCTTGTGGATATAGAGCTTGTGGGCTTATTGGTTTGGGGTTTGCGGGCTCAGGGTTTGTAAGTTTGGAGTTTGTGGGTTTGTGGATATGGAGCTAGTGGGTTCGGGGCTTCTTGGTTTGGGTTTGAAGCTTGTTCGTTCAGCATTTGTGGGTTTCGGGTTTTTTGTTTGACTTTTCTGGATTTGGGGCTTGTTTGTTTGGGGTTTGTGAGTATGGTGTTTGTAGGTTTGTGGATTTGGAGCTTGTGGGTTTGCAGTTTTAAGGTTTGTGGATTGAAGGTATGTGGATTGGGGGTTTGTACGTTTATGGGTATAGAACTTTTTAGATTGTGAATTTGGGGTTAATAGATTTGGGGTTTATTAGTTTGGGGTTTGTCGTTCATGGGTTTGGGGTTTGTTTGTATAGGTTTTGCATGTTTGTAAATATAGAGCTTGTGGGTTTGGGGTTTGCAGCGTTTGGAGTTTGTAAGGTTTGGCGTTTGTAGTGTTTGTCTTTTGTGGGTTTGGGGTTTATGGGTTTGTGGTTTTAAAGCTTGTTAATTTGGGGTTAATTTGGTGTCATTTTTAGAAATATTTTTAAAGCATTTGAAATTTAATAATTTTGGATTGAAGGATTGTATCTAATATATAAGTTTTCAAAATAAATAAATAAAATATATTTTAAATTTAATAAATTGTGTGTATACTGTATTTCTTTATAAAGGCTTATCAAATAAAAACATCCGAGAAAACTAAGCTTATTTTTTTCGAAAAATCTGATAAAAACAGGAATAATTTAGAAGGACAAAAAGATAACGACTAGCATGTCTGAAGTTTCTTGTAGAATATACATTGGCCACTCTGTGATAAAAAAATTTCCTTGAACATTAGTTTTTTCAAAGTGGAAAAAATGAGACTCGTTACTCTACTAATAATTGTCTTAGTGATTTTTCATTATTCTATTGGTAAATATACAAAATGTAATTAAAAATTAATAACAATAATCTCCGTTTTAAAAATTCAATAATTTAGCAGACATTTTTGTCCTTTTTGGGTACGAAATTCAAATGTTTTGATTTAAAATTTATCTCTTATGTTAAACAATGTATTTTCTTTTTATAAAATACAATTTCGTTTTGAATTTAAATTAAAATCTTTTTTGGCTGAAATTATATCTACTGTTATATTTTTCGTTGAGAATTCTTATATTTATTTAAAAATGTATGCATTTTCTTGAAACTATAACTATTTTGTTTGGTTAAAAAGAATTTTTTTTGTTCAAAACTCGTATCTTAAATTTAAAAATTGTATTTTTTGTAGAAAATTTGTCTTCTTGACCTTAAAATGAAAAAATGTTGTGAAAACTGATTTACTTCCTTGTTTCAAAATTTGACATTTTCGTTTTAAAATGGATCTGCTCTGATTGAAAAAATCTCAATAATTTTGGTTAAAAATTCAACTATTTAAAATTTTTTTTTTCCAATTCAGCTGTGACCAATTAAAATGTCTGTAAAATAATTAAAAATTTCTTTAACTGAGAAGATCGATCATTCAAAACTACACTTTTGATATTTAAAAACATGCAAATAATTTTTTTTGTGATCTTTAATATTAAAAAGTTTTTAATTTTAACTCTCAATATTGATAGAACTTTGAATTGTAAATCTTTGGAATTAAGGAGTTTAAAATTGTTTAATTCAAAAGTTTGAAAAATTTTAAACTTAAAAAATTTTAATTGATCACCTTAAATATTCTCCTCAAATTATTTTTTGTAAATTAAGAATCACTCTAAAGATTCCTAGAGATATTAGAAATAAATTTTATTATCTTGAAACATTTCAAATTAATTGTTCATAACAAGGAATTAGTGTAAATATTCTCAGGGGTCTAGAGACATTTTTAATTATTTTTAAATCTTTCAAAATCTTTTTGAAAACTTCGAAGATTTTATTTTGATATCTTTAAAACTATGTATTTTGTTTTGAATTTTTTTAACTTTTCACATTGTTTATTATGTGTTGAATTTTTTGAACGTCTAAATATATTTTTAAATTATTCGAATTCTTCCTAAAATTTTGAAAATTTTTTGCAAAAAGCAAGATAATACCTTTTGACTTGAAACCTTTTGACTTGAAACCTTTTGAAATATTTAAAAAATATTATTTCGAAATCTTCAAAAACTACATTTTGTTATAAGGTTTTTGTAATCTGTTAAGATTTATAATTATTTGTAAAAATAAAAAAAATCCTAATATCTTTTGAAATTATTTAAATTTTTTCTAAGATTGCTGAAAATTATGCAAAGGAAAAAAGATTGTTTTTAAAATCTTTCAGATTCATTTCGTACTATTTAAAAAAATCTTTGAAATTTTCGTAGATTTTCGAGTTTTCTGTACCAATGGAAATCAGCCTTCTAAAACATAAACTCATATTTACACAGTATGAGACTAATCAGTGACACAAAAAAAAATGAGTCCGAGGTTATCTAGAATTTTTTAAGAACTATTTTTGTCATGTACGATGACTATAAAACAATTTTAAAGCCCAGAAAGAACAGGAAATGTTTTTGATTAAAAATTTATTTAATTTATTTATTTTCTCAAAAAATGAGATTCGGTCTCAAATAAATCGTCATTTTGTGATTTATTTACTTTGAGCATTAATTTCTTCAATATTATTGTATTAATTATTCAAATGTTTATTTTTTGATAATGACACCAATTTTAATTTAAAGAGTACGTGACCTGCGCCTATATAAGGTATTTACAGGTCTCTTTACAATTTGTCTATTTCACTTTACTTTATTTTTCTTGCAAATTATCTCTTTCAGTCGTATGTACTAAAAAAATTTGACGTTCGTAGATAAAATTAAAAATAGAAAAATTATTTTGTTTAACTTTACTTACATTAAAATGCATTCAAAATCATTTATTTTATTGAAAAGATTTAAAAATAAATTTATTTTGAAATGGATCTCGTTTGATTAAGAATTCTAGTATTTGTTTCAAAATTGTATTACTTTTCGGAAAATGCAACTTGTTCTCTTAAAAGTAATTTTTTGCCTAAAATTCATTAATTTAGTTAACAGTTGAACTACTCCTTTAAAAATTTATTTTTTAGGTTGCAAATTTTTTTAATTCGTTATGAACATTTTTGTAATTAAATCTATTTCATTTTGGTTGAAAATTGAACTGTTTTGTTAAAAATTCCTTCTTTTTGTTCGTTTTTATTCAACTGTTTTTCAATTAAATTTAACTCTTTTTTGATAAAATAATATATCCATGCATTTTGTTAACAATTCAAATATTTTATTTACTTATGAAGCAAATTTTTTTGTTGAAAACTCGTTATTTTCAGTTTGAAAGTCCAACTGTTTTGTAGAAAATTTGCCTTGCTGCTTTTGAAAATGCAACAAAATAAAATTTCAAAGAAAATGAACTGAATGCAGTTTTTTTTAAATTAATAATTTGAAATAGAAATCAATCTTTTTGGTAAAAAATTTAATAATTTTAATTGAAAGACTTTTTTAAGAGAAAAAGCAAATCAAAATTGAAGAATTTTGTTAAAAAAATTAATTATTTGATTGATTCCCGTTTGTTGTTAAAAATTTATCTACATGCTTGAAGCTTGCACTCTTCTGTTAAAAATTCATATTATTTGTTGCCGATCCACCATTTTAGATAAAAAATGTCTATTTGGTTGATACCTTAACATTTTGTTCAAAAATTTAGACAATTTGGGTAAAAATTTGTTTTCTTTCCTTAACATTTTTTTAAACTTTATATTTGAATATTATATTTTTGGTTTAAAATGTAACTATTTGTTTAAAAACTAATTTTTTTATTTAAAACTAAATTTATTTTTTTGGAAGCTTCTTTGGTAAATTTTGTTGTTGTTAAAAAATAATTTTCACTGAAAATTAAAATAACAATTTTCTTCACTCATTCAATTTTTTAGTTTCAATTTGATCTTCTTTAGTTCAAAATACCGTGCCATAGAGATTTATTGCACAATACACGAAAATTAGAATTTTTCCTACCTTGGAATTTAAAATTCTCTGATATGTATAGACAAAATTTTTAGGAAGAAAAATAATTTAAGATTTGGAATTTAATTTTCTTTGTTTAAGAATTAACACTGAAGATTCTTCTTTCTGTTTCAGAATCAAACAATTATTGTTTGAGATTTCAACTTCTTGCAGCAAAAATGTTAATTTTTTTTCACTGAAAATTTAAATATTATGTACCTTTTTAGGCTTATATTTCTAAAATTTGGTTTATTCTTTTCCCTTTCTGGACTGAGTAATATTGCTCAGTTGAATTAAGCTATTTTTTATTTACAATAAAAATTATTTATGGTTGAAGTATCAACTTTCACTTAGAATTCGCCCTTTATCATGAAACATTAATTTTTTCAAATTAAACATTTAGCGTTTCCATTTTCGATTCAAAATTAGAATTTTTTATTTTTTGTTGAAAACTGAATTCTTTTTCGTTAATAATTGACGTATTATGTTAAAAATTGATATTTTTCATTGAAAATTCATCTATTTCTATAAAAATTGATTCTTCTTGCTCAAAATTCACCATGTTGATATAAAGTTCAAATTTACAAAATTGCAAAAGTGTTGAAAAAATACTAAATATAAAAATTATCTTTTTCAAATTTGGTGCTAATTAAAAAGTGCTGCGGAACTTTTTCTTGAAAACCCAATCACTTTTTTATCATTCAGCTCGTACTGTTCTTCATCTCATGCATATCTTGCCTCTAATATATCTCTAACTGTCTTATAACTTCTGTGTTGTGCCTCATAAAAAATACTGTTGAACTTTGTTGAAAAAAACCAATCACTTTTTCATATTATTCAGATCCTACTGGTATTCGTCTCATACTGGTATCCCTACAACATGTCATTAATTAAATTATAATTTTTGTTTTAGTTTGCTCCGGTGCCATTACCACATTATTCACTTTGTACCTGGATATCAGTAATGGTTATTATTACGAAGGCACACATAATCAGTTATGGCCACTTTATGGTAGGAAAACTTTTGTACAAAAGAATAAAATCGTCATCGGATGGGGTGATCGTGGATCTTGTATTACCCCGCTTCGTGATCGTGATGGGCAACCTTTTGTCGTAGCAAATGGAGTTATCAGGACAATTCAAGAAAACCAATTCGAACAATATGGTATAGTAGGACGTTTGCCACCTGGACCAACAAGCCGTTTGATTGAGCGAATCACAAATCCTTACCTCCGTAACAGAAACTCTAACCAGTCTAACATAAATCCTAACCAGTCTAACATAAGCCCTAACCAGTCTAACAGAAACCTTAACCTTCCTAGCATAAACACTGACCATTACGAACAGAATCCCTAAAATTCATAGCATAAACCCGAAACTCCCCATCAGGAACACCAACCTAAACCCTAACCAGTCTAAAATAAACCCTAACTAGCCTAATCTAAGCCCTAACCAGTCGAACAGAAACCTTCACCTTCCTAACATAAACCCTGGACATTGCGAGCAGAAGCCCTAGCATGCCAAACATAAGCCCGAACCTCCCTAACATTAACACAAGCATAAACCCTAACCACTCTAACAGAAACCCTAACCAGTCTAACGTAAACCCTATCGAGTCGAAAAGAAACCTTGACCTTCTTAACATAAACCCTGATCATTACAAACAGAAGCACTAACATGCCTAACAGGAATACTCACATAAACCCTAACCAGTCTAACAAAAACCTTAACCAGTATAACAAAAGCCTTAAGCAGTCTAACTTAAACCCTGACCATTACGAACAGAATCCCTAACATGCCTAACATAAACGCGAACCTCCCTAACAGGAAAACTAACACAAACCCTACCAAGTCGAACAGAAACTTTAATCAATCTGACCTAAACCCTAACCAGTCTTACAGAAACCTTCACCTTCCTGACATAAACCCTGACCATTACGAACAGAATCCCTAACATGCCTAACATAAGCCCTAAACTCCCTATGAGGAACACTAACCTTAACCCTAACCAGTCTAACAGAAACTCTAACCAGTCTAACGTAAACCTTAACGAGTCGAAAAGAAACCTTCACCTTCTTAACATAAACCCTGGGCATTACGAGCAGAAGTACTAACATGCCTAACAGGAACACTCGCTTAGCTAGCAAGTTTGAGCGCGCCTAGGGCACGGGATTGTTGGTTCTTGCCCTCATGACGTATTTATCTCGCGCCTTGCGCTTGATTTTGTATTTACTTCGCGCTTTGAGCTTGATTTTGTATTTACGTCGCGCTACGCGCTCGGACTTTACATTTTTCTAAGATTCGTGAATTTGCATATTCGCGATCGGTATTTGCATGTCTCCCACATTCGTGCAGACACCTTTTGAAATTAAAGATCAAGGAATCGACAACTGTAATTTTGCGATTGTGAACTCTCCTTTGTTAAAGCTCTTTCGGCTTTAGCGAACACATTCTTATTACGTATCTCGTGCTTCGCACTCAATTTTGCGTAAAGTGTCAAATTTTCTACATTATTCTCAATAGCTTTATATCAAGTAGAATACATTTTTTATTTACCTTTTCCTTGGATCGGGTATCATGATTTCACAAAATAAAGTAAAATTGTGTTTATCGTGATTACTTTATGATTTTTTTCTTATTTGGCGTTAAATTTTATTCTAAGCTGCGCTGAAACATGTATAATTTTAATAAATTTATATCATGACAATTCATAATATGCATGGAAATTCAAATAGTCTGATTCTTATTCACTTGTTTTTATTATTATTTTATTTTTTTATTTTTAATCTTGTTTTTTTTTCGATTAAAAAAACAGCGCTTCCTATCAAAAAAATATTCGTAAAAAATTTGTAAATCTTTTTTGGTTAAATAATTTGGTCTCACTTATTCCCGTACCTTGTATCGTTGAATTCAAATATGTGTATTTTTTTATTTTCAATGCTGTTTTTTAAAAATAAAACAAAAGCGACTTCCCGTACAAGCAAGTAATTCTTTCGATGTTTTTCTCAAAATTCAAAAAATTGTTTTTAAACTATCTTATGTGGCCTTGAAAAATTAACGTTGTTCTTTTCCTGACTTTTTCCATAACACGCTTTTTTCACATAAAACCAATACCTTCTCATCAGGATGAGAATGTAATATTTCATTTTTTTGTGCAATCAAAATTTAGATTACCGATGTTTTTCCATTAAAATTCAAAAAGTTGTTTACAAAATCTGGCATGCTATAACTTTGGTCACTTTTATTTTATGGAAAAAAATAATGAGCACAAAGGGGGAGGGTCGGTAAGACCGGTTTTTGGCCTAATTTATTTTTGGACCAAAAAATCTGAAAAAATCATGGTAGTATCTTATAAGTATCCCGAGTCGATTCCACGCTAAACGGACTACCCT
>NC_046663.1:16637270-16660301 GCF_010883055.1 Belonocnema kinseyi | reverse complement strand
AATCGACTCGGGATACTTATAAGATACTACCATGATTTTTTCAGATTTTTTGGTCCAAAAATAAATTAGGCCAAAAACCGGCCTTACCGACCCTCCCCCTTGTTCGTATTTTGCTCTACTATAAAAATCTGTCGAAATAATTTTCAAATATTAAAAAAGTGCTCTCAAAAATTTTCAAAATGCTCTAAAGTTCTAAATTTTCTTTAAAAGAAGCTGGCTAAAAAACTTGTCCTTTATTTGCATTTCCTTATAAATTGTTTCAAAGTGGAATCCAATGGAATAATAATTTCTTGAAATGTTACCGTGTTGACAGACTACAACGACGACAACGGCAACAACGGAAACGATGACAGACAGACGCCGATGTAAAAATTATTTTTCTGAGTTCTATGTATCTTTTTGCAACAAAGCAATTTTCGAAACACTATAATGTAATGTTTAAAGTAATTAACTGTTTGAACTCAAATAATATGAACAATTTTCTAGAATGTTATTAATCACTATTGGTAGCTTAGGGAAGGTCATCAAAGTTTTCCTTATAGATCCTTCTAAGCAAACTTAGAAATGTAAAATAATAGTTTTATTTATGATTATAATATTGTATCGAACAAATTTAAAAAAAAATATTTTGTAAGCCTAAAAAAAATGCCTTAAAGTTTATACGAATAGAAACTACATTAGATCAGGGAAGTAGTAAACCACACCAAAGCGTTTAACATTGGCCAATTTCCCTGATTGGTGAGAACAGTAACAAGTTTACTAAAATTAGTAAAATCTTTGTTTGCATTAAACAAATATTTCTTTGTCTGTATATCAAAGACAGAATTTTTTAAATATAAATCAATTTTTTTTGTTAACAAAAGCGTGTAAGCATCGAAGCATGTTTCATTTAAACCAAGCAAATATTTGTTTAATTCAGTATAATGTTTGTTAGGCCTCATAACAAAGACAGATTTTGTTTGGTTTCAAAATTTTTCTGCGTATAAAAAATTAAACAAAATCGTTAAATTGTCAAATAATATTTTAAAGATTCCTATTCATTTTTAAACTCTGTTCAATCTTGTTCGCAATAGAATTTTATATCAAACCCTTTTGCCAGAATCTGAAGGATTACTGTCGAATTCTGATCGTCGACAGATCCTATCCTTTTTTTATTCACACCTTTTCGTTAAACATATATCAAATCTCATGCGATAGGAAAATTTTGATAGAGAAGTCAAAGTTTTTTCATCGAATGGAGTTAAATAAAATGTTCCAAGAATTTGGGAACAATAAAAGATCGTTATGGTTAAGAAATAATACACGTTGAATAATCATCTATTTAGTAAGGAGTATGAGATTTTTTTACTATAAATACAATTTTTAAAATCATAGTTTTGCCAAGTTTTTTAAAAAGGTCTCTATTTTTTTTTAATTAAACTAAACAAGTTAATTGAACTTTGAAAACTTACTTGACAGGGAAATTAAATGAATCTAGCCAAGATTTAATATGTTTCTTTCTTAACAGATTCTTAAAATTTTTTGTAATTTTTTCAGGCTGATACGCTTAAAAATTCAAATATGATTTTAGTATTTTTTGAAAAATTAGGATTTCACATAATGTATTGATTGTACTGATAACTTTTTATATTTCATTGTATATTTACATTATAATTTTAAGCAAGATTTTCGTTTTTCGACATTGTAAAAAAAATAATCCACTGAAAAAAATGTTGAAAATAGCAATATTTAAAGACCTTAAAATAGTAATATTTTTCGGTTGGAACATTAAAAGTTATATCCTTTAAAGTTCAAAATAATCAAACCTGCATTTTTTTAATCGAAAGAATTCAAATTTGAATAACGTAAAATTGATTTAAGATTGATTTTAAGGTCAAAACCTCTCAAATTCAAGAATTTTAAATTGTTGTTTAATTCAACATTTTAAAATATAATCCTTTTAAATTAATTTATTCCTTTAAAAAAAGCGTTCAAAATTATACTGTTCTGGATAGAAAGCATTCAAATTAAAACCTATTCTACTACAGCAATACAATATTTTTATTTATCAATTTTTAATCAACTTAATTTTATCATTTGTTTGGGACCATTATTAATTTTTTAAGTTTTCCTATAAAACATTTTTCAATTTTGAGTGATTCATTATTTCAATCACGAAATAAAAATAAAGCAGTTTTAGAATGTTAAGTTGAGAAACTAATTTCAAACTTACTATATAGTATTTAAATATAAATTTTTAAAAGATTTAACAGTTAGGTTTTCCTGATTTTTTCGTATCTGGATTGCAAAATTTGTAATTAGAAATTTCAGCTTTTAATACCAAAAAGAGCATGATTTTGATTATCTTTGAAATCCAACTGCTTTAAAACTGCGCATTAAAAACTTAAATTTTAATTTCAAATTATAGGAATGTTAAGAATGATAAATTGACTATTAATCACTGTTATTATAATTAAGTATCAAGGGATATATTTACTAAGAAACTAGCTTTCAGTAAAAAAAAAGTTTTGAAAATTGAAAAATGACAAACTTGTTTTATAAAAGGTTCAGGAAATTTTTCGAAGCAGTGTCATGTCAAATTTTTAATTCGGTTAGAATGTTATAAGAAATTATAATTAATGTCTAGAACAAAGAATTTACTAAAATAATTATATTCTGGTTTGCGAGAGAATATTTTTCAAAAGAATTGTAATTCTGACTTGGAACGTGAATTTTTCAAAACAATTACACTTTTGCTTTGAAGCACAATTAAAATGCTGAGATAGGGCGTGAAAATTAAAAAAGAAGTATAATTTCCAGATTATGAAAATAAAAGCTAGAGGCGCGGACGTTGGAGAAGCACTTGCGTCTGACCATAACGACGTGGGACCACTGCCTCGTTATGGTACCATGAGCATTCAGTAGTAAAAGTCGGCAGCAGTCTGAACTTTACCAATGTCCGAGCACGTCCGCGATGGTTTGAAACCACTGATTCACCGCGCAGTCAGTGGTGTCGTCCAGTTATGGTCAGACCTACTCGTTAGTGCGAAAGAGCGGTCAAAAGCGGGTCGAAATATGGAGGACTTGTTTATTTTTATTTTTATTACAGAATTCATCTGTTTGGCGAAAAACGTAACTCTTTTGTTGCCTGAAAATTTATCTGATTTGTTTAGAGGGTAGGGTAGCTTAACATTGAAAAAATCAATTTTTTGTACATATGTTTTTTTTTAACTTTTATTTATATGAGCACACCTGTTATGGCATTAGATGGAAACATATTTCAACTTCTCTTAATAATGTTTCATGTGAAAATATAAACAATTCACGAAAAATTTGAACGGCATTTTTTAATAAACAGTAGTAGAAAAGTTTTGAACGATCGCAAAGTTGAAAATAATAATTTTTTACAAAATGGTGGACAGTGGAGTTAAAATATGATTTTTTCGGTAAAAAGCGCTCGTTTTTGTTCTAATAAAAAGAATAATAATAAAAAAAGGATTGTTCAATCTGCGTAAAATAATATCTAGAATAACTGGTTCAAATTCGATTTTTTTTTGCCTCCAAGGTAGGGTTTTGTTAGAATTATTAACTATTTGATTTTTTTAAGGATTTATTTTTCTTGGTTAAAAATCAACCATTTGGTTTAAAGTTAAACTACCTTCTTAAAATTCATTTTGATTTAGCATAAAATTAAATTTTTGTTAAAATTTTTGATTTTTCGTTATAAATTTAAATATTAGATTGAACATGAAACTATGTTTATAAAAATATGACAATTTACAATAAAATTGAACCATTTTGTAAATAATTAACTTTTTTGTCACAAAATTATATTTATAAGTCAAAAATTCAACTTTTTTGGTGTGTAATTTTTTTTATACGAAACTGAAAAGCTTTTTTGCAAATTGATGTAGTTTTTTGATAATTATTATTTTTCGTAAAGCATTTATCATTCTGTTTAAAAAATCCAAATTTCTGGTTGAAAATTAAATCTTTTGGTTAAAAATTCATTTTCTTGTTTGAGAATTAAACCATGTTCTTCAAAGATTGTTTTTTTTTTGTTTAAATAAACGAGTTGTAATTCTATCTGTTGGTAAAAAGTCATATTTTATTATGGAAGAAACATCTTCCTTTGTTGAAAATAAATGTTTTTTATTTAAATTTTGCGTTTTAAAATTTATATTTTCGAAATGGAAATTTGACTGTTTAGTCAATAATTTGTCTTTTTCTCTTTACAATTTTACTGCTTTATTGAAAATTAATGTATTTTGTTAAACAATTATCTTTATTTGGTACAACATCATTCTTTTATGTAAAAATTAATATTTTTGTTAAAAAAGTCAACTGTTTTGTGCGAAATCAATCTTTTTTATTAAAAACTAAGCTACTTTGTAAAACTTCCTTTTGGGTTCAAAGTATAACTTTTTTGTAGAAAATCAATCTGTTAGTTAAGATTGTAACTACTGCAAATTCTTTTCTTATTTGGTAGAAAATTCATCATGTTTGTCTAAAAATTCATATTTCTGGTAAAAAACTAACTATTTTGTTTGGATTTCCTTTTTTCTCGTTTAACTCAACTGCTTGATAATTCACCTTCTGCTGGAAAAGTCACCTTTCAAGTGTCTTCCGGAAAATTAATCTTTTTGCTTCCAAATTTAACTGTATTTGGTAGGTTCAATTGTATATTTTTAAGTTTAAAATTCAACTGTTTTGTTAAAAATTCATTCGTTTAGGCTTCAAAATTATCTTTCATGTTAGAAGAGCCATGTTTGAATTGTCTTCTAAAAATTAGTATTTTGACATCTCTCAGACTAATGGTAAAAATTTATTTAAAAAAATGTAACGATTACGTTTCGGAAACACAGCTCGTTACCCTCATAAGATCTTAAAACAATTTAAAACAAGTAGATTCTTTTGGTAAAACCTACTTTATGGTTTGGAAAATAATTTTTTTGATCGAAAATCTTGGAATCTTAGCCACTTAAAGTGTTTCAAATGCTGCATGTTATTTATATTAATTTCATTTACAAGATCTTATTTTCCTATTATTTCCCTGTTTTTTTTCAAATTCATCCTATTTTTTCTGTTTTGAGAGACTTGAGAAACGGACGTCGAAAAAAGAATTGATGCGTGTATAAGCGACATCTTACTTGAAATTACTTGCCAACCTCTTCTTGGACTGATCTTCGTTTACTTGCTCTACTTGTTTAATAAAAAAAACATTTTTCATTTACTTTAAAAATTAATACAGTAATTAATTTCCAGATAATACTTTCTTCTTGCGGAATACGCTCAAAAACATAAAGTTGTCGTATTTCATCATCTTTCTTTTCACAATAATGTTCATCATTACGAAAGTTTAGCAGAACCAACTGTATCTTTTGGTATGCAGACACAAAGAAGGATCGCGAGTACGAGCACGAGCACGTTATTGGAATAATTCTATTTGGATATTTGCATTCATTTGTGGCTCCTGGAGCGGATCTTGGTAATAACTATGGAAGAATTAAAGTGCGCATACATGCCAGCAATGCTAACGAGATTGTACCAATATCTAATGAGGATTCTCTGAATAGTGGATTCTTCGAGCTGCTTGAGCTAAAATTTGGGATGGAATAATGATTTAACTGATTCTCCTCTATTATTTTCATTCCTTCATTTTTTTAAATTATGCAGGATCATCATTCAATTGATAGCTATCTATTTAGCATATCAATTATAGTTGTTTGTAACTGCTTCTTATCAACTCCTCCTACATTCATCTTCTTTCCCTCTTCATCCTATTTCCCCTCCCTAAAGTTTAAATTTCGCTTCTCCTCACTTTCCTAACTTCATCCTAATCCAATTTCCCCTTTCTTTACTTCCACAATCAACATTCTCTTCCCCTAATTCCACACCCAATATTTTCCCTCACTTTCTCTACACCTCTTATTTCAAATAGTCTCTCACCCAATTTTACCTACATTCTCCTTTTTTACCTTCATTTTCTCTGGTTTTCTCCGAATTTTCCGCTAGTTATATTGTTTTCCCTCAAATTATTCTGCTGCTCACCAATCCCTTATTTCTCCCAGCTCTGCCTTACTTACCCTTCTACTTCGCTTCCCTTCATTTCCCCTAGTTTGTCACCCCTTATTTCCTCTCACTTCTCATTTCTTCATTTATCAACTTTCCCTCCCTTACTTGCCCTCACAACCCATCTTAACTTTTCTCTTACTTTCCCCACTCGCTTCTTAACTTCCCCTTGCATTCCCTATTCCCACTACCCTCCCGTCAACTAAAATCCTCTACTTCTCATTCTATAATTTCCTATCAATTCCCTTCCTTGTAAAAAAAAAACAGGGAAAAGATTGACGACTGTAATTTGGTGATTGTGAATTCTCTTTTGTTAAAGCTTCTTCGGCTTTAAAGTAAACATTTTCACCATATGCCTTGTGCTTTTTACTTGATTTCACCCAAAATGTGAACTTTTCTACATTTTTTAAAACGCTTTTATATTTAATGTACGAGTATATTTCATTTATTTATGTACCTCGATCTGGGATTGCTTATTGAGATATTGCAAAATAAAGCACATATTTTTTTTGTCATGACCACTTTAATATTTCTTTCTTATTTTACATTAAATTTCATTCTTAGGTACAATTTATAATATGTCGTTTTTCCATGAATTTAGTTAGCTTACTTGAACTGTTATTTTGAGTTTTCAAGCCAAAAATACGCATTTTATCTAGAAACAGTTGTAAGCAAATTTTTAAATATAATCTAGGCAAAAAATGTTGTTCAAATGAATGTTATTGGAGATTTTGTCTTTCCAAAAAGTTAATTTTCTTATTTTTAGTATACTTCTATAACAAGAGTCCATAATAAATATTTAGATCTTTTTGCTTGGAAAACTTCTTCCTTTTCATTTTTTTATAGATGGTGTCGTATGTCCAAAAATGTAATTTCAAAATTTTAATTTTATTTCTTTACGATTAAAAGCAAAACTGTGGGTTTGGTCAACAAATAATTCATAACAAATTTTGTAGCTATTGTTGGGGGTACAACTTTTTTCTAAGAAATTTTCTTTGTCGCTTCTTTTGTTCGTCTAAAATTTGTATTCATTTTCTATTTTTAAGTTCATTTTTTACGGAAAAAATTCAACGCATACTATAAAAAATTATTAATAACAAATTTGTGGCTCTTTTTTGAGTAAATTGCTTCTGTCTCATTATTTTTTTCGTACTTTCTGTCGCGTTTCCAAAAATTGTCTTTTTGATTTTTAGTTCTGTTTTTTTACGAATTAAAGAATAACTACTTTTTCAGTAAAAAAGTGATCCTTAAATAATTTTTTCGATTTTTCATGAAAAATCAGGAAATGCTATGATCATCTTGTAGGGCATTCAAAAACCAACATTTTTGTTATCTTTACTTTTTTGCATATCGTGCATCATTTGGTTTAAAATTTCCATTTTTGTTCCTTTTTTTTTGTATTTTTCAAGGGCTATAAATTTCCCCATCCAATTCAAAAAAAGATTTAAAACAAAAATTAATTCCCTTTTATCATAAGGAAAATGTGCAAAATAAATTATCTTTCCATTAATATAATAACATGATCAATGTAAATTTTTAAAATGAAAAAAATCTCTTCTCCAATCGGAAAAAATTCTCCCTTTCACCTCAATACAAGTGTCAAAATCAAAAAAATATTATCTTTCAGTGCACAAAATGATCACCTTTATAAATGTTTTTTAAGCAGAAAAAAACAAAAGTATATAGTTTTTTTATTCATAGGCCGCCCTACAATATTTATATTTTGTGAGAATTTTGACTGCTAATTCTTATTTTAAAAATCAAAAAAATCTTCTCCTTAATCGGAAAAAGATTGTCCCTTTCAGCTCGATACAAGTATTAAAATTTAAAAAAATCGCTTACAGTACAAAAAAAAATTGAAAATCAAAATTGAAACTCGAAAGAAATTCTAATTCAAATTATAAAATTATAAATTACGTCCAAATAAATTGGCAAAGACACTTAATAGAAGTAAAATTTAAAAATGCATGATAGTTCAGTATAAATAAATTTATAAATTTTAGGCTTAATTACCTATAAAAATGGGTTTCAAGCTGAAAACAATACAAAAATATGTTTTGTTTTCTTTTACAGGCTGCCTTAAAAAAAATTATATTTATTAAGAATTTTGACTGCAAATTCATGTTTAAAATTTTTTTAAACTCTTCTCTAATAAAAAGAAATGTTCCCTTTGAGCTAAATATAAATGTTAAAAAAAATCCCTTTAAGTACAAGAAAATAACATTAGAAGTAAAACGTTTTGAAGTCGAAATAAATACAAATCGAAAATATCAAAAATAAATTACATCCGAAAAAATTAAATGGGTATCTTCACATAGTTATAAATAAGCAAAGCGCATGATAGTTAAGAATAAATAAATTTTTCATTTTCATTACTCATAAAAATGGTTTTCTATAAGAAAAAAATACTTTTTGCATTATAAGCTGCCCTGAAATATGTATATTTATTGAGAATTTTGACTGATATGAAGAGACTTCCAGCGCCCGTTGAGCTTAATTAACAAGAAAGTATTTTTTCTACGAAATTATGTTGATAACAAATATAAACTTGGAATTATGAGTTGAAAAATACATTTTTTAATTAGCTATAAATATTTATTATGGAGTAATATAAATAAAAGTTTAGATATGCATGTGATCTAGGTCTAAAAAATTATTATTTAACATAGTTTTTAATAAAAAATAAATTTTTTAATTATAGTCCCATCCACTGAAATTTTATTCAATTATTCTTAAGTGTACATGAATCGAACAGTATATATTTTTTTCAGCATGCCAGATATCTTTACGAAGGTGTTGAATATATTTGTAAACGGTTTCAAAAACAGATTACTGAAATGCAAATATCTCACAAGGACAAGCTAGAGGTGCAGAAAATTTATGTTATAAGGAATGTAGCATGTATTATATAATGTTATAAAGTGCCAGAATTATAGTTACTCTCAGTGTTAACCAAATTCTTTATTAAAACAGTGATCAGGTTTTTCTAAAAAAAAAATGAGTATCCATTCAACTTTTGTCTTAACATGGGCAGTTATTCTTAATTCTATTGGTAAATATAATAATATATCTATATTTTTATCAAATGATTCAAGGTTGCGTCAGAAAAAATATCATCTAAAAAGGCAATTTATTGTGCGAAAATTTATTGTGCAAAATTTCTTAAAAATCGAATATTTAAGAATAAAGTTGGGTTTATGTTTCTCGAAGATAACTAGCCTAATATGTTCATGTAGTAATGAAATACAAATATTTCACAAGGCCAAGCTCGGGACCAACGTAATTTGTGAGATAAGAAGTATAGTATTGTCAAAAAGTCTTCGATTAAAAAAATTTCGAACATGTTAAAAGTTATCAGTGAAATTAAAGTTTGAAAATTTAAAGGTTTCCAAGTAATTTTAGAGGATATCTAAACTTTTTAAATTAATCTACCCGTTATGGCATACATTTCTCTATCAAACGAATTTCAAGGATATATGCAACTAAGGAAACATTCAGAATCACTGATCACGAATTATAAAATTAAAAGTGGCAGACAAATTTTAAAAAGTTGTTGGATATTTATATAATTTTTTACTCTGGAGTTTTTCAGATCGCTGATTACGAATCCAGAGACCGATTTGCAAAATTTAAAATGACGAATCCAATATGGCGGACTGGTTTTGAAATTTGTCCACCATTTTGGATCGGCCATGTGGAACTTTCAAAACATGATTAAGAAACAAAAAAGTGCATCTAATAATTTAAAGACTGATTGTGAAAGGTCAAGCAAGAGTTATTCTCGTATGGTGAATTATATTTAGCACTCAGTTTTTATGAATTTTTAATTTTCTTTTACTTTATCTAGTTCTGATGTGCTAATGATTGATTTTTTAAGTTGGTGTTGTTCCTGGCTACTTGATTTTTTTTTATTTCTTTTTTTTGCCATGATAAGGGTGTGGTATAAGTGTCAAAACTTTAGCGTTTTTGTACAGATCTTTTTAATTGTGATTTGATAATAATAAAGATAAGAAAGACGAAAGAATTTAAAAAGAGAAGGAAGGGGATTTGGTTGTTTCCCTTCTTATTTTTTTCTTCTTTTTTATTTTCTTCCAAGGAGAAAAATTATTGTCTTTCATTGTTTAGGAGGAAAAAGTGTTTTCTTTGTGTGTGTGTTTTTTTTTAATTTTAACAGGAACATTATATGGTGGTTGTCCAAATATTTTCGTTGGATTTTTGGTTTTAATTTCAGGGATTCTGCACTTTAATATGATATTTGAACCTTAAATAGGATCTTGAATTGGATTTTAATCTCATTCAAATTTCTTTAATTTAAACTAATTATAATTTTACGCAAAACGTTTGTCATCATTTTTTTAGATTCTGCAATGCTTTAAATATGATATCAATTAGTCTTTTCAAATATTACTTTACAATCATTGAACTTTTGCTGAGTGGAATTTTTTCATTGTACATTATTTTATTGAGATTTAATTTATTTTTACATTTTTATTGATGAGATTGTTTTGCAATCGTCAAAATTTTCGATCAGCTTAGTTAACCAACAATCTTTGACTAAAATTAAAAATTGGAGGGCATCCTAGAGATTATCCATTATTTAAAAAGATTCGTAAGTTTTTATGGCGATTTTCTGTAGCTTCTCACAAAATTGACGAATGATCTTAATGCCGTTTTTCGATTGGACTCAAATTCAAAAACGAAATTTCGAAAATATTTAAGTTGATTAGCTATATCGTCAAGATGTTGCGCATCGTTTTTTCTTATCTACTATTCTCGATTGTAGCAATGTTAGAATCGAAGAAACTGTCCTTTAAGTGAACTCATATAAACAAAGATCTATCTCCGAGAATAATATTCTCTTTCATTGTGTTATTCTTCAGCCTTTTCAGGGTCTGTCAAGTATCATGAACCGCTTTTAATATTACTCCTTCTACAGTCGTTCTACAATATCTCATTAAAAAAGGAATTCAAAAATTTGATAGAAGTACATTTAAGGATGTGTGGCTTCCGAAAAGCAACAATTAAATACGAATTCCAAAGGAACGAGATCCGAAGATACGAGTGCTCCACTATTACGAGCGACCTGATTCCGATTCGACGTGCGCGTGCGCGTAGTAGACTTTAGTTTGTTCTCACGCATTACCCCCGAAATGTTAGCGTCGCAGGAGTGGAAGCCCCTTTCTCAGTCGCATCTTTCGAGTTCCCGATTTCTGAACTTCTCGTATCTTTGGGGTTCGACTGTAATTTTTTCTTAGAGTCACCAGTCCCCAAACGATTTTTTGCACTCCTTCAGATACTGCAGCTACAATTCCTTTAGCCCTTTCACGTTTGATGATCCTCAATTACAAAAGGTCACTTTAATTTAAAACCAATGGAAGCTACCGCAGCAACATTTGCTTGAATATGAGGAAATAGGAGATCGGACACCATCTTAGTTACTTTGCCATTTGAAGGGCCTAGTAGATCGACGCAGTCGTCCCTTAATCATTTGGTCTTGAAAGCACACTTTTTGTGAAGAGAAACACCTTCAGCATCTCCGTTAAATGTACAAAATATCCCTCAGGAGCGCCTTATGTCAAGTTCCAAGGAAATAATATGACATCATTCAATATCAACTTGCTTACAGAAAAGGTCGAAGCCATCTTAACATTTTCTCAACTTAAGTTCAAAAAGATCTTTCTTATTTTTAGGTGCTTTCCACTTTCGCTAACTAGTAATCCTAATTGCATCATTTTCAGGCTGTTAAAGCGTGTATAAAAAGAGTCTAGCGGAAGCCGCTTTTGCTAGGCTTGCCAGCATCAGAAACTCGTTTGGCTATCTTTGCAGACCCGTAGATCGAAACCATTTCGAACGGAATTGTTTTCTCAGCACTCGCGGAATCGCAGAAGGCAAATCAATATTCAGCCAGGGAAATCTCCACAATTGAAGCTGGTCTCACTTCCAGGGGCAGATATGATACAATTTTTTATTTCTTAGCTTAATATAATTTGGCAGCATCCCCGAAACACGTATAAAATAGAAACTGGATGTGCAAGTACTTTTTGGTTGAAGTTAATCGAGGCTATCTGTGTCCCTAGTACGACAGAATTCAGCCTCCTTTCTATGTGCAACAAATCATTATTCCTCTCATATGATATTATTAGAATGTAATAATTTTTTGGCTCTCTTCCATTATCTTTCATGATCCTCTGAGATGCATTTGTTAAGGGATCCTTTCACCTATGTTCACGAGATACCGGAATAGGGTTTCGGGCCAATCATGTGCTGCCTAACTCTAATTTTAGATAGTGCATCTGCTTTCTCCTTACCTACAATATATTAATGGTCGAGAGCCCATAAGAGTGTAACTAAGTTTTTCCCAGTAACCTTAAGAAGATATTGAAGGCAACTACAGACTTGTCTGGATGTGAACTCTTTAGAAGAAAGAGCTAATCTGAATGTGCAGGACTTTATAACCCCTGCTTAACAATTGCTTCCAGGTAGAGTTTAATAGCTATTATTTCGGCCCTAAAAACCATAGAAAATTTTCCCAATGCTGTTTTTCCAGCTACTGTTCCCGAGAGAACTTTAGAGCTATTTAGGTACCAACTATACCCACTGGTGTAATTAGTTCTTCATGCTGAATAATGTCTACAACATACTAACAGTTTCCATAGCGATATTATTATCCTCGGGATCTTTGAACTAACGTCACTGATGTTGTCCCTTTCTAAAAGCCTATACAGTTCCGCTGCCACAAACTTCATCACAGAAAAGTTCACTGGCGGGATCTTCAGAATGAAATCAAAAGCTGTTTTTGGTGTTGTTTTAACAACACCCTTCATTGGCAATCAGAAAGCCGATAAGATGATTTTCTGTTGTTTAATACCACTGATTAGTTCAAGTTGCATAAATATACGATTTAAACTATTATTAAGGATATTCCAAACCTCTCTCAATTTACGATAATAGTTTAATAGAATCACATTGCACAAATTTAACTTATACTGAACCAAAGATTCTAGATCTTTAAAATACCGAGTTGCATTACCCTAGGAGAAAAACATTCTGAAAAAACATTGTCCAGTAAAAAATTGCTTAGAAATTTGTATCAAGTTAAGCTTTCGGCTTCGATTATATGATTTCAAAGAACTGTTCATAGCTAGATAAATTATTTTGTTCGGATAAATTTAAATATTGTAATACATCATTGAATGAATCATTTCTAATCTGGTTAAAATTAATTTAATTTCTTTTCATACTTTCTATTTAAATTATTGACAGGTTGGACATTACTGAAAAATATATAATTAGACATTTTATTTCACGCACTTTAAGAAAATATAATCTTCCTTTTTTTGCAGAGTTAAGTACACAGTCTGAAGGTTTAGGTAATGGCGCCCCTACTGTTGGTGTTCCTCGTACCGGAAATTCTTATTCTACTGGCAGAAATGATTCTCCTCAAAGGTCTAGGTCCGGGTCTCCTTCGGCCGAGTTTGATCCTGCCGGGTTTCGTCATGCCGGGCTTCCTCCTGCCGAGTATGATCCTGCCTGGTTTCCACCTTCAGAGTTTGACTTTCACGGGATTCATGATGACAGGTTTTCTCCTGTCAAGTTTTATCCTGTCGGGTACTCTTCTATAAGCCCTTATCCAGATAGGTCTCCTTTCGTAAATCCTCCTTCTTCTACTAGATCTTCACCTTCAAAGCCTACTTCTCCTACCAGGTCTTCACCTTTAAACCCTTCTTCTCCAACCAGGTCTTCACCTTCAAAGCCACCTTCTCCTACCAGGTCTTCGCCTTTAAAGACCCTTCCTCTTGCCAGGTCATCTTGTACCAGACGTCCTCCTCCTCTTTCTAGGCGTATGGTTCGACCTACCAAGCTTCCTTCTTATCACAAAACTGGATGTGCACTTAAACATCTTAAATTTATTCGGCTCATTTCTAAAAAAAATCCGCTTCGGATATTCGAGCTTCGAAAATACACTTTTCCAGCCAATAAATCACTTAAATTAAGAATAGGAGATAATGTCTTTGAGCCTCTGCCAACCCAAGAACAAATTGTTATATCAACCGTCGATGGTGATGTCTTTGCAATATTGGAAAGTTCTAACGTTCTTGCTGCGATATATTTGGCTCATGATAGACGGGTAAAAATAAACATGCATAGTGGCACGGTTACATTGTTGAGCAAATTAGAAATCAAAGAAACTCCAGTAGGATCAGTACGTCCAATCACAAAAAATTTTATAGTGAAGCGTGTAGATAAAGTTTAAGAGACAATATTGCTCCTTATTTTTTAAATTCATGAAAAATGTAAAACTAATATATTGTTTGCGATCCGAAATCAGAATTTTTTTAAAATAAGTTATTATTAGAAATAATAATAAAAAGTCTATGTATTATGGTTCTTATCTATTTAATCTTTCGCCAACACCTCAATCAGTCTTTTTCAGAAGCAAATAAGAAAAGCTTTTTTTCATGCTCATTCGAAAATGTATAACGAGAAACTTTATCTTAAACGTATGATTATTTACCTGTATTAATTCTGCTATAGAAGAGATACCTCTACAGTAAATTAAGCATAATTTCGCCGCGTGCAAGTCCAGTTCAAAGTTAGGTTTCAAACGAATAGTCAAATTTCTCAGAAGATTATTGAATTGTTAAGCCAAAAAGACGCACTTTCTTCAAAACAATTCAATTTTCACCCTGAAAATGTGAATTTTCGACAATAGAAATTCTTTAGGGTCGAGTTGTTGAGTTTTTAATTAAACCGATGAATCTTGAACCTAATGATTGAATAAATTTGTTACAAAGTAATACAAAATTAAAACATGCATTTAACTTTGAATTCTTTTTAAATTATTTATTTGTGAATCTGCATTTTTTTAAACCGAAAAATGAATTCTCAGTGCCACATTAAATAGCTTATATTTAAGGAATTTTAACAAATAATTAGATGAATTTTCAACAATATCCATTATTTTATAAAAAAATAGTTACATTTTCAACTAGATAGGATCCATTCTAAATGAGAATAATACATTATTGAAACAAAATATAATTGTTACATTTTTAGTTAAAGAAATTATATCCTACTGAAAATTCAAAACAAATTTTTTCCTCAAGAGATAATTTTGAATTTTAATGGTGAATATTATTTAACGAAAAAGGTGATTTTTTAATGAAGAACATTATTATACCATTAATACGAAGTTTAGCTGTTGCCTTCGTGTCGATCGGACGTGTTTGCGGTTCGCTCCCTAAAGTTTGTTTGAGGTTGCTCATACTAAAATGTGTATTACGAAGTTAAGGTGAAATTTAAATTAACTCATAAAATATGACGACCAACGAAGAGCTAAGAGATTTGTTGTTATATGTACAAGAAGAATTCAAATCAACAAATGTGGGAGTTAGCTTGGTAATTGAAGATACTAAGTCCTTACAAAACTCGGATAAAACAATTTTAGAGGAACTCCAGATTTATAAACAGAAATGTATTAGCCTAGAAAAAAAATGTCCTTTTGGGAAATTAAGTGAGCTTTTTGGAAGAGAGTTGGGTTTATAGAAAGTTAAGAGAAAGCCAGGGACATCGTGCTCTATGAAGTGAAGGATAATCCGACCAACAACAACCATCTCTTTAATTCAGTTGATACTATTTTTGAAAAAGCTAATATTGACATACCAAATGATTATACTGAAATGATCACTAGGATTGGAAAGAATCAGGGTGCCAGACCAATTTTAATTACGTTTACCACTTCGAAATGCCGAGACAACATTTTTGAAAATGCAAAAAATCCGCGGTTTCTGAAGGTGTCCTTTTCGAATGATCTCACTCGAGAACAAAGAGAGACACGTAAGAAACTAAGAGAATATAAACTTAAATTGGAGCGATTTTGAAAGCTGTCTCTTATCAAGGGAAGTAGCCTTCTTTTGGGTAACGATTATTATGATTTATCGTTAATAAAAAAGTTACTTGCAACATATAGTGGTGATAGATAGCAATCTGATGGTGGTAAGTCAATGGCTTCGAAAATCTCGACAGCTAGCAGGAAAAGGATAGGCCACCCTTAAACCATATTATCGAATGATGACAAGAATAAGAAACCCAAACAGAATCATAAGGATAAAACAAAAAACAATTATGATTTTTTTCTAGAAGTCTCGGAAGATGGAGAGACCAATATGGTTCCCAGAGCATGAGGGATGCTCGATAGAAAGCATCCACATGGGTTGTTTTTTGGAATGCCAGAGGTTTCAAAAGGCAAAAATGGGAAGACCAAAGGGAGGACTTGTTTTTGTGAAGATTCCAAACAGTTTTTTTAATATCATTGGGGATGAATATACTCGAATTCAGGCTCTAATGTTGTAAACTTTTTAAATAACATGAATCAAGTGATTTATGATATTTCCTTAAGCTATCCAAATTGACCTGTTATAATATGAGCGCATGTTAATTGTAAAGCTGAAGATTTAAATCAATCAGGCAAAGAAACTTTAAGTAGTAATGTAAACATATTTATCATTAGATCGAACCTGGACCATGAATAAGATCGAAGAAGCAAATTGATGGTTGAATTATTTGAAAAAAATTATTTTTTTGTTTTGAATGAAAGAATTATGGGTGATTGTCCAGCTCAATTAACATTTTTCAGGGACAAAAACTCATCGATTATTAATCAAGCTTGGCTTAATGTTTTTGGTGCCTAAATAGTCAATAGGATATTGCAAATTATTTAATTTAAACACTTAGACACAGCAAATCAGATGGAAATGATTGTAACACCTAGTAAAAAAACTCGGTTTTTAAATTGTAAAAACAGCAAAGGAAATTTCAAGCTAATATTTAGAAATTGTGAAAAGAAAAAATTCAAACCAGATGCTTTGTTTATTTATGCGGAAAATAAAGAAGAGTGTACGAAATTACTGTTATTAAAAAATAAGGATTATAAAAAATCTTTGTTAGACTGTTTTGCGATGGCTAAGGATTCTAAGCAACTTTGGAAGGCAGTTAATAGTTTTACGCCCAAATTATCAATTAAGGATTTTATAGTATAGATCCAGACAAGTGGGAAATATATCTCCAATCTATGTATTGCCCGCGATTCTGACACCTACATATTATCAATTAATGATTTACAAAATTTCTATCCTAACTCGCATTTTACTTTGGATAAAATTATTACAAGTTTAAAGAATTGCAAGTTTGATAAGGCTCCTGGCCCGGATAGCATTAGTTACTATTTTTTTTTAATTCACCCGGAAGCCCCACACTGCATCAAAATTATTTATTTAATAAAATAATAGATGAAGAGAATGTTACAAAATCTTTGTCGCAAGCTTATGTTAAAATTCTGTATAAAAAGGGGATATTGATGATGCTGCCAAATAACTTCAAATTGCTTTAGTTGATTGTATCACCAAAATCTTTACACACATTCTTTTAAAGAAAATAATTGATCAAGTCAAAAGGTTTCATCTTGAGAAAAGTATACTCAATTTAATAATTATTTTCAGTACATTTCAGGAATAAATTATAAACGTGAAAATCGATACAATTTAAAAATTGGCCGAAATTTAATTTCATGACTATTTGATGTATTTTGAGGAGTTAGACTAATTTATTTTAATCCAGATTTTCAAAATAATCTTTGGGAAAATGTATTTAATTTAATATCTAATTTCATTAATTTTCAGTAAAAAATTATAAACGTGAAAATAGATAGAGTATTAAAAAGTGGACGAAATGCGTTTAATAGCTTTTATGACTATTGGGTGTATTTTTATGGGTTAGACTAATTTATATAGATCCAGATTTTTGAAGAAATCTTGAGAAAGGTCTATTTAATTAAATATTGAATTTAAGTAGATTTCAGTTAAAAATTGTGAGCGTGAAAGTAGATGCAGTAGCAAAAAGTTCTCGAAACGCATTTCTAAGCTTTTATGACTATTGGGTTTATTTTGAGGGGTTACAATCATTAATTCAATTTCAGATTTTGGCAGAGACCTTAAGAATAGTATATTCAATTTAATAATTATTTTCAGTAAATTTCAGGTACAAATTATAAACGTGAAAATCGATACAGTTTTAAAAATTCGCCGAAATTAAATTTCATGACCATTTGATTTATTTTTAGGGGTTAGACTAATTTATTTCAATACAGACTTTTACAGTTATCTTTTGAAAAATTTAGTAATTTAATATCGAATTATATTAATTTTAAGTGAAAAATTGTAAACGTTAAAATAGATACAATATTCAAAAGTGTTCGAAATGGATTTCTCAGCTTTTATGACTATTGGGTGTATTTTAAAGGGGTTAGACTAATTAATTTTAATTCAGATTTTTGCAAACACCTTCAGAACGGTCTATTGAATTTAATTTTGAATTTCAGTGAATTTCCGTGAAAAATTGTCAATGTGAAAGTAAATAGTGTATTGAAAAGTGGCCGAAATGCCTTTTTCAGCTTTTATAAATATAATAAATAATAATATAATAGATAATAAATTTCAGTAAATTTCAGTAGAAAATTGTAAATGTGAAAATAGATAGAGTATTCAAAGGTGGCCAAAATTCATCTCAACTTTTATGACTCTCAGGTGTATTTTGAGGGGTTAGAATAATTAAGTTAAATTTAAATTTTCGTTAAGATTTTGTGAACGTTTTATTGATTTTAATATTGAATTTTAGTAAATTTCAGTGAAAAATTGTAAATGTGAAAATAGATAGTGTATTGCAAAGTGGCCGAAATGCATTTCTCATCTTTTAGAACTATTGGGTGTATTTTGGGATGTTTAGACTAATTAATTTAAATACAGATTTTCGCAGAGATCTTGAGAAAGGCCTATTTGATTTAATATAGAATTTCAGTAAATTTCAGTAAAAATTCTAAACCTGAAAATAGATACAGTATTCAAAATTGGCCAAAATGCAATTCTGAGGTTTTATGACTATTGGCTGTATTTTGAGGGGTTAGCATAATTAATTTAATTTCAGATTTTTGCAAATACCTTTAGAAAGGTCTATTCAATTTAATAATGTATTTTAGTAAATTTCAGTAAAAAGTGTAAACTTATTTTGAGAAGCATTTTAAAACTAAATAACTTTGAATACTATTTATATAAATATAATTATTATTTTCTACATGAACAATACTCCAAACTAAATGTACAGAATATGATAAATAAACTACAGTGCCAGAATGTACTCAAATATAGTGAAAAAGGGTCAATATGAATTTTTTGGCTTTAGCCATGAAATCTTGTTAATTAAGGTGATAATTAGTTTATCGAAACGTTTTTATATATGGTGGCAGGTAAACTAGAGAAATGGTTATATACATAATTGAGATTCATTAGCTTTAACAATGCAATTCAATGAGGAAAGAATAGTTTTGTCCCAAGTTATTCTTTTGATATGGTTCTTACAACTATTTTGCATTATTAAAAATAAGATAGTCGGATTGATAAACAATTTGATGTATCCAATAAAAAATCCCTAAAAAGTATGTGTATCACTTGCTGATTAAAAAACAAATAAAACAAATAAAAATCAAGAGAGAAACTCCCTAGAAATTTGTAGCCGTTGGTTTCAAAAAATGGGTAAAGGTATTCCACATTCTTGTAAAGGTCCTTATTCCTGATGTGCACGTGACAGTGTATTTAATTCAGTGGAAAAATTGCCTGATATTCAGAATAATCAAACCATAACTAGACTTATCAGACGAAAAATTACGACTAGTATCAATTATGATATTGACGATGGTCAGCTTGTTTTGAATAATACAGCAGCTAAGAAGATTCGAACCTGTGAATAAAAAAATAAAAAACTGCAATAATCCTCTTCGCTGAGAGTTTAAACTATTTTTAAGCAACAAGAACATCATCAACGAATTATATGAAAAAGATGGTGAATTTTAATTGCAGTTCGGCGGAAAGAAAATCTGTGACATCGTATTATAAGCAACAAATGCAAGAGAAACAAAAGATGTTGGAAAATATTAACAAATAAGATCTTTATGAATTCGAAACGAAGGAAGGAATCGACGAAAGACCAGTCATTTGTGCTCACGGAAGTCAACTTCTTGACTTCATTTTTTAACAGCGGAATATAAATCAAATCCTAAAATAGGATAATAAAATAGACAAAGCTAAAATAAAACCGATAGCAGACAGTGGCGAAGACTTTTTCAAAATTTCAATCCCTATTTTATCTAAAGAAGAAGAAAGAAAATGATTAAGATGAGTATAAAAACAATAACGTTTCCTTTTATTCTTCTGGCGAAAATATTGGATATAAACGCAAACTAAACAGTGTCCATAGATTGGTTATTTTATGCATCGTACCACAAATCAAGGTGACTTATGACAACCTTAAAACTTAAATTGATTTAAACAAAATAAACGAAATACCTTTCAAACTTGCATCAGATTTTAAGCCTATTTTGATTTTTAATGGTCATCAGACGGCAACTGCCACTCAACATTCCCCTTATTGTTTTATAACGTTGAGCGAATTAAAAGTTTCAATCAAATCACTTAAGAAAGTCATTTAGAAATAAATATTCAAAATATTATTTTAAAAAAGTACATACTCTTGAAAGAAGATTATTTACAATCTTAGGTAGTGACAACAAAAAAGCTAAAGAATGTCATAGTACAATTAGCTCTCCTTTATTCTTTGAAGAAAATAATGATGAATATGATGATATGTACGTAATAGAGAAATGTGTTTCTCCAGAACTTCATATCCTTCAAAGATTTGTTAATCATCTCTTTTGGAAAAAAAAGCTTTGCTGTGGTAAAAAAAAGCTGAGTATAGTTCATAAAAGCTATCAAGGCGATGTGTTTAAAGGAAATTAATGTCGGAGACTTTTAAGAGAAGCGGATAAATTACAGGATCTCGAAACGTATTAAACTTTTGAGCCATTCCGATTGCAGCCTCACATTGTTTTATATAAAGCAATGGACACAATTGTAGAATTATGCCACTTGACAAAGCAAGTGGACCTCCAGGATTTTTATAGAAACATCAGTAAACTCTGCAATGCTCTAAAAAGCACAGATGTTTCTCAAACAGTAAATATCCATGTTATTTTAGATCATTTAAAACAAGCCGTGATGCTCTTAAAAAACAATGGCTTAGGAGTACGGTCTGAGCAGGCTGGGGAATCGATTCACAGAGAATTCCTTAAGTATTGGGAAAGATTTAAAATATTTATGATCAAAGATAAATCTTTGCCAAAACGATTGAAAAAAGCGGTAGCTGTTTTTCATCCCAGGACATGTAGAATGACATGCATTAATTCACAATTAAATTTAGTCGTTATTATTTGTATTAATATTTATTCATTTTATTATTTATTAATACCAAATTTGAATTTTTTAATTAGATATATCCCATAATTTTAGATTGATTACTGACTAATTGAATTGATTTAACACTAATTGATTGCAAACTTTTTTCTCAGTATTCTAAAACATGAAATACTGAATGATGATAAAAATTTAAAAAAAGGAAACAAAATAACAAAACGAAAATTAAGCAAACCAGAAAAAAACATCATTAATTCAATTTTTGAATAATGATTTATTTGTTTTTTTTTATTTCTGAACGTTTTAATTATCAATAATCTTGTACAGTAATTTAAAAATTAAACTTATGTAAATTTAATTCTGAAAATTGAATTCAGATACTCATTCCACAACATCATGAGCATTTCAGAAAAGCATATGATTGTAATAGAGGTAGGTTAAAAATAAATAAACTTTTATGATAAATATTATATCAAATAATCAATCACATTGCTTTAAGATAATTAATTAACTTTTTCTTTTGATCAGAGAAAAATTTAAATTAAATTTTTATCGTATTCGATATTGTAAAAATAAATACTTAACGAATAAGTAATTGATCAGCTCATAACATAAAAAGTATTGAAGAATTATCTTCAGTCAATCATTCAAGTAACTTTTAGTATATACAATTTGTTAAAAATGCAAGTTATTTATAAAATTTTGAACTATTCCAAGTAAAATTAAAATATATTTGCACATAATTTCGAAATCAGAATTCAGGTGCTCATTTCACATTGCGAAAGTTTAAAAAAATAATGTAATAGAAAAGGAGGTATTTTAAACATTCACAAACGTTTATTATACGAATTATAGGTAAAATTCAATTACATAAACTTGAAGTAAATAATCAATCCATGTTACTTAATTAAAACATATTACAATTGTAATATTTATGTAATTCAATATTTTTAAAAATATCGGTTAATAATTAATTCATTTGTTTATAACGTGAATAGCCTTAAACTATAATTTTCATTTAGACATTGAAATTATTGTTTTTCTACATGTTTTTAAATTTCTGCTTCCATTTCTCAAAATTAAATTTTTATAATAATTTTAGAACAAATTAAAACATATTTACATTTTAATTTAAAAATTGAATGGAGATATGTATTTTAGAACACCATAATGGTAAAAAAAATTATGTAATTGAAATATGGGTGTTTTAATATAAATAAACTTTAATTATGCAAATTATACCAAATCTTTAATCATATAACCTTAAAATTAATCATTTATTTATGTTACTTAAATTTAAGAAACTAAATTTTAATATTTATTTAATTTCGTATATTGAAAAAAATTATTCATCTAATAATTAATTTATTATTTCACTATATGAGAAGCATTAAACTATCATTTTTATTGAAGCATTTAAATAGTTTTAAATTCATCTCTTTTTTTAAAATGTAAACCTTCATTTTTTTAAATTTCATTGATTAATAGCATTTTAAACTAATTCCAGAAATTATAATTTTTGATAGAATAAATTAATAATTCGTGAATCTGTTCACAACATAAAATTAATTAAACAATCTTTTTTATTGAAACATTCTAATAATTTTTAAATGATGCTTTCTTTAAATTTCAAAATGCGTTTCGATATATTTAATTTATTAATTAAGTTAAAAACTAATTTAAG
>NC_046663.1:16621256-16637170 GCF_010883055.1 Belonocnema kinseyi | reverse complement strand
ACAATTTTTACACTTGAATTTAGATACCGATTTCACTTTATAAGCATCAGGAAAATTATATAATTGTAATAGGCGTATTCTAAAGAAAAAATTAACTTTTATTCTATAAAGTAATAGCTTATGTTCAATCACATAATCTTAAACTAAATAATCAATTCATGTAACTTAATTTAAAACGTCTTTAATTAATTTTCATGTAATTAAATAGACAATCAGGAAGAAGAACTGAGAAATGTCTAGTATAAAATTTTGAATAATCCTGATGCTTGCGACATTAGAAAGGCAAATATATTAATAACTAGCAGACCCGGCCACGCTTTGTTGTGGCTCAGTTATAATGCGTTGAATTTATTGTATACTAAACTTGGCGCCATCTATTGACTGCTTACCAAACCGAGATAACGTGAAATGTTAAAGTATCGGTCAACAAACTAACTTACACGGCCATCTGTTAGAAACTTATAGCGTATACGAATAAAAACTTTTAATTTGCAATAAAAAATATTTGAGGTTAATGAATGAGATGAAAAGTATCCTATCCGTCGAGTTGGAACAAATTACTCACAATTAACAAAACTTCATCAAGATCGATTCAGTAGTTTCGGAGTTTAGTGGTGACAAACATCGTGACACAGGATTTTCATATAAATAGAAGGTTTAGATCTTTGAAGGTGTATAATTGAAAACAGTTCAAAAATTATCATCCAAAGATATTATTCTTAAAACAAAGAAATTAATTTTTAAACAAACTAGTTAAACTTATAACAAAGCAGTTGAATTTTTAACTAAAAAAGTGAGTTTTAAAGCAAAGAGTAGCATTTTTAATGAAATAATTTGTATTTTAACCAAATAGTCAGGTTTTGAATCAAACTGGACGGGTTATGTACCCGAAATATAAGGTTCGTACTTTAAAACAAAAATATTTTGATTTCCTTGTTAAATTCTATTAATGCAGTTCGCATTCACATAGAAAAAAATCAAATAAAATAAATAGGAGAACTTGGAATTAGTGTCAAGTTTAAGATATGAAAAAGTGTTTTAAAACGTATTAAGTAATTCATTAATTGTACCGTTGCAAGGCTATATTTTGAAAAATAAATAAATTTATTATTATTAATTTGTGTTTATAGTTGAAAATTTGTGTTGCTTAGTATAAAATTACTACTCACAGTAAAAAATTATTTTTTTTTTCGTTGAAATTTTATCTCTTTGGTTTAAGCTTTATTTATTTTGTCATTTATTTGTATTTGTTTATTAAATGTAAATGTGTTACATTTAAATAAAAACATTTTCTGTTGAAATATCGTTAATAAAACTTTTCTTTGAGGATTAATCTTTTTTGTTTAAAAATTTTACTATCCACTTGAAACTTAAACTACCCTGATAAAAAAATTTTGTTTCAAGACTAGTCAACTACATTTTAAGCTAAAACTTAAAATATTTCATTATTGGTTGCAAATTTATGTTTTTAGTTGAGAATTGATGTTTTCTATTTAAAAATTCAACAACGTATTTGTTTCAAAATTCATGTATTCTTTTTAGATTCCAACTGCTTTGATGAAAATTTGTCTTCTTTTATTGAATTAAATTTGTATTTTTTATTTATTTTTTTTTAAATATTAAGTGTTATGGTTTTGATCGAGAATAAAAATGGAGATGTTCGATTGATAATTCATATTTTTGTTAAAGATTAAACTATTTATTAAAAAAAACAAGCTACTTGGTATAACATTACCTTTTTTGTTAAAAATTAAGTATTGATCTAAAAATTTAACTACTGTGTGAATAGTTCAGCTGTTTCGTAAAAAATTCATATATAATGTTTAAAGCCACATGTTTGCAAAATTTAATGATTGTTAGATAATTCGCTTTTTTGTAGAAATTTCGTATTTTTGTGTAAAAAATTCGTATGTTTTGTAAAAAATTTGGTTATTCAGAGATTCATCTTTTTTAGCACAAAATTAATATTCTCTTCTTAAAAACCATCATTCTTGTTGAGGATTTTAATATAGCGTCAAAAAATCTAGCGCTTCAGTTAAATTGAAACAGCTGAAAATTAGTTTTTTTTTGGTTATAAATTCATTTTATAAACTGAAAATTAATTTTTTAATCTAAAATTTAACTATTCCATTTCTGTTTGAAGACTTGTATTTTCTGTTAAAAATGTATCACTGTTGACAAAAAATTTAATTCTTTGTGAACAAATTTTTTCCTCTTTAAACTTAAACTATTATGTTAAATCGTCTTTTTCACTCACAAATTTCAATAATTAGCTTGAAAATTAGTCATTTTGGATGAAGAATTTCGACATTCATACATGAAATACGAAATATTAAATCTTTCTTCAGAATAATTCTTTTTTCTTAGGAGCTGAACTATACTTGTTTAAGAATTGAACTATTTTGTTGAAAATTTAGTTATTTTGTACAAAATTCAACTACTTTTTTATTCCTTCTTTGTGGACGAAAACTCTACTCACTATAAAACAACTCGTTAGAAATTGCTAACGCTGTTTATGGATTACCCTTACTATCGATAGCTCTATCAAGCAAATCAGCTCTCACTTATTTCAAAGCTTCCTTATTACAAAAGCTCCTTTATTTCAAATTCCCAAGCTCGGATATTTCAAGCGGTGAAGCTCTTCACCTCCCAACACTGTCCCTGTACGGTATCATCCACGTCACTGGCTGACCAATTAAAAAGAGGTCCAAAGAGTAGAAAGTGCTCATTTGTTGCATTTACGCAGACATGCTTGCAGCGCGCACAGACAAGGGAGGGGCAGCCAATGAACATATCTATACGAAATCTCCTCACGACTCGCGGTAGAGGTGGTAGCAGACTTTAAATATCCGAATGTTTAAGCTTCCTCTCGCTTGGAATAAATGAGAATTCGCTCTATTTCCGATTCAGGATTGAAGAAAATCTCAAAAGAAAGATTTCATTGGACACCCTGAATAATTTTCTTCTACCTTAAATTATAGTTATCTTTTAGGAATTAAGCGATGAACAAGGGTTGACATTTGGAGCTCTAAAGAATGACCGTATATCTCAGTTTGATTCTAATTAGAAGGAGATTGTGCTTCTTTAGAATTTATGAGCCTTATTGACCTTAAATGATCTCGCCTCGTCGGGAGAAATTCATTGGGGGTCCATGAGAGCAGCATTACGCCATCTCATCAGTCGAAAGCCACATTTGCATTGCTAATTACCACGATCGTTACCATCACGTGCTACACCGGACTGACTACCACCTCGACAATTCGAAACCAAGATCGTTCGTTATTTTGCGATAGACACCCCGCTTGTTGTACAATCTACATGTGCATTAGCGTTCCAATCCAGGATTGAACATTCCCACAATGGCAGCTCTAATTGATTAAAGAAGTATCTACTAACCTGGAGGGGATTCAGAAAAAAATTATTTTACTCGATTTTTTTTAAGGTACACAATTTAATACATTTGTTAGACTATCCAGAAAAACTTTTCTATGAATTAAAAAAAAAAGTATGAATCAAATAAAGTGCTTTGCATTAAGTTCAAGTGAACTAATCTTCGGGTCAGCCCAAATAAGAATGAATCGAAAAAATATCACTCTCTTATTTTTGTTATTTCTAACAACAATCTCCAACTTACACAACTTTTTAATACACAATTAATATCAGATTACCTCAAATTTATCAGCGATGTCATCAAATTTGGCACTACATAATCATAAATTTTGCACTATGCAATTATCGTTACCAGACAGTTTCATGCTGTAAGTTAAATAGAAGAAGAAAGAAACAAGTGAAGAATAATGGAAAAAGGAAAAAGGGTAAAATATTCGAGAAGAATATAGAAAAAAGAAGAAGTAATTCGAGTTGAGAGGTCAAAGAAAAAAAGTAGAAAAATAAAAATGTTTGAAGAAGTGGTTATGAAGTTAGAAAATACAGAGGAAAATAAGGAAAAGAGTAAACCAGGCTATTGAGATGGCGTAGTAGAAAAAATATTTTACGGATTTTTCTGTAGGGCTGAAGAAGAAATTTAGGAGTTCTAGGAAAGTGTATAACTAGGAAAGTTACAAGTCGTAAAAAAATATTTTGAATCCCCCCCTCCCTGACACCCAGTATTGTTCAAAATATTTTTTAACATGGCCTATTAATTACCAATCAACTACTTAATACCTGAGACACCCGAATTATAAAATAGTTCGAATTTAAAGAAATACATTTGTTTTTAGCAAAATGGAACGTGTGATAACAGCGCGCTTATCGTATAGTTATTGTTAAATAGATTTGCTATAAGGTTTAATTTAGAGAAATCTGTGGTAACAAAACTGTTGAGTTGGATGATTCTCAAAAAAAAAAAACTTTACAAATTTTTACCTGAGTAGTTCAACTTTGAAATAAATAGTGGATCAGATTTTTTTACAGACTAAACAGTAGCATTTTCAAACAAAAATAATCATGTTTTACTCAAGAAGATTAATTTTCTACCAAAAATACAAATTTCCATTAATATAGGTAAATTTTAAAATAATTTATTTAAATTTATACGCGAAATATGAATTTATAACAAAAAGGTTTATTTTCAACTGAATAATCGAATTTTCTACTAAATTCTTTAATCTTCAAGCCAAAAAGGGGAATTTAAAACCAACCAGTTCACTATTTAAGCAAAAAATATGAATTTTCAATAAAATAAGTTAATTTATGACCAAAAAGTTTAATTTGCTAATACAACTAATAATATAAGGAAAAAAATTACAGGTTAAATCATAATCAAAAGGACGAATTTTCAAGAAAATATATTGATACGTTCATACACTCGATTTTAAATTAAAAATTTAAATTTTTAACCGAAAATAAATAGTTACATTTCTCATTAAAAAATTAATGAATTACCAAAAAGCTAACAAAATTTAAACAAAGAGTGAAAATTGTAACGACCTTGAAAAATATTGAACATTTTTGCTTGATATATTAATTACAAAAATAATCGTGTAAAAACCTTGTTCTTATCGACATTTTTTACAGAATGATGAAAAAAATCGAAATGCTCGCAAATTTTTGGTAAAAAAATTATTCATTTTGAACGTTATAATATAATTTTATAATAAATTTGTGAAAAAAACTTATAGCAAGAAATTATTGCTCAGTAATTATCAGTATATTTCACAAGAAAAAAAATAGTTGACAAATGCATTACCCAAGAAAAATTTGTTTATTACATTTTTGATAAAAATAAATATAGTGGAGCGTTATAAATCTGTCGAAAATAAATTAAAAATATATTATTACAGTAGATTACACAAAAAAGTTTAAATGCTGAAAAATAGACAAATAATGCAATTTTTAATTACGTTTATTTAAAAAATTATCAAACGTTTATCGATTCATGGCAAAAAATTATTGCTAAATAACTTGCTCCTAATTTCGTAAAAAAGCAGTATTTTATTTATAAACACCTGAAATAATAATTATTCGTTTTAAAAATTGTTTTTTACAATAATGAATTATTTAATTTTATGGGAATGTTCTTAAAAATGGTAAATATAGTTATTAACAGTTGACTGCAAAAAAAAGTTTTCACCTCCAAAAATAACCAAATAGTTTATTTGTTAATTAAGATAGTTTAAACAATATTTAAAATTTATTTGGTTGAAATCGGATCATAATTTTCTTCGGAAAATCAATTTCTGTCCAGATATTTTTCTCGCCCCACAGTGCAAATATTCAAAAGCGGTGATCGTCCAATATATTAACAAATATATTGGTATAAATATACAGTACTAAAAATTTTACATTTATTTTAAGTCTTAAAAGTTGAAAAATCCCAACGGATTCCAGTGCTATGACTAAAAATGTCCAAGCGTATCTGCCTAGGGTTTAAGAAACTCTGAAGATATGCATGGAAATTTTTTATATTATCTCGAGAATGCGTAATGATTAGTTAAGATTTACTGGTTTTAATCAAAAATAGTATTTGAAAATTAGAATCCAATATATATCAATTTTTTTAATGACTTTCCCAGATTATGACAGAAGTTGAAATTAAGGTATAAATACGGGAATTTTGGAAATTTCTGAGAATCGCCTAATGCAAAATTGAAGCAAATACGCTTGGACATTCTTATAAATTTTTGATCTCGAACTGAACTTGTGTCATAATTTGGAACAGTTCTAGCAAAATATAAAATGTACAGGATACATAACTAAAAATCTTATGTTTATTTTAAGCCAATAGAGCTTGAAAAATCTTATCAGACACCCGCGATGTGACTAAAAATGTCCAAGCATATCTATGGCAGGCTTCAGAAACTTTTTCAGATATGCTTGGACATTTTCAGGCATATCTCGAAAATGCGTGAAGATTTGTTAAGATTCACTGCCTCTAATTATAAATAAAATTTCAAAAATTCAATCTAATATCTCTAAATTTTTTGTATTAAATTTCCTAGAGCAAGAAACAAGTAAAAATTAAGGTACACAATCCGAGAATGTTTGGAGATTTCTGAGGACCAACTAGAAAATCGATGCAGATGCTCTGGGCATTTTTAGGAATTATGAACCTCGAATTTAACTTGATTCATATTTTGGAACAGTTCTAGGAAAATCTTAAATTTATAGGGTATATTACTAAAAATATTATATTTATTTTAAGCCGATAAAACTTTAAAAATCTCACCGGATTTCCATGCTATGACTACAAATATCAAAACAATACAAATTGTTTGCAATAAATTTCCTATAGCACGAAGCGAGTGAAAATTGAGGTACAAAATCCGAGAATTTCTTCAGATTTCTTGAAAACGTCAACTGACCAATCGACGCAGATGCACTGAAATATTTCAGTAAGCATTCTTAAAAATTGTGTCTTCTATTACATAAAATAATTAATTAAATTATCTTTGATCACCGCTTTCGCTGCTGATAGCGGAGATAACCGACAGAATCTCGTTGCAGATATGCTTGGACATTTTTGTTCATATCTCAGGAACGCGTGATGATTTTTCAAGTTTTCTTGGCTGCAATTAAAGATAAGATTTCAAAGCGTAAGCCCTCCTTTTTAAAAATATCTAGCTCCATTTTCAACCTTGTTATCATATTTCAAAGGCAGCAATTTTGAATGCAGATTGCACCAGCCGTGTACATTATTTCCAACGGTAGTGTACAATTTAAAGATAACGAATTTCATGCAAGAATCTTTTGTCCTTTGATATTTCACCTCGAGTCTTTAGGAATGTATTAACGTTACTTTTGAAATTGTAATGGTGAACCTAAACGCCTTCCGAAGTTAAAGGAATGGAAAAGGTGATAGACATTGAGGAGTTTTCAATTCCAAAAAAGGCTAAAGGTCGATTGGAAGAAAGAAGTGAAAGGATAACTGAACTCCGTCTCGAGTAGTACGCCAAATTGCTCGAACAGCAAAGTCAACGAGTTTTTTGCCCCCCCCCCCCCCTACCCTCTTGCTTCACTTTCTCTTTTTCGCAATGTTCCTTGTCAGAGTCGAGTTAAATGAAAATGAAAGCTGAAGTTCTTTCAGGTTCGTGATGCCTGCCATGCCGAAAGAAAACAAAAGAACTAGGTGGAGAAAAATGAGGGAGAGTGGCTGGAAAAGAAGAAAAGTGCAATACGCTAGTTCATAAAAGATTCATAGCAGTACAATCGCATTTGGAAACAAAGATCACATTTAAAAAAATACTTCTTCTGTTTCTAAAGAACTGCAGGTTTTGATCTTTTAGATGCAAATTTTAATAATTTGAATTAAACGTTCCTAAATTAAAAATTATCGTATACAAGTTTTTAAAAAACGTTACTGTAGGTGTATATATTTTTGAATATCACACTTTTTTATGAAAATGATTATTTCAAGACGGTTCAACAAAAAACATTTTGGTTGAGGCAAGTTCTTCAAAATTTAATAAACTTTAATTTAAAATAATAATAATAATAATAATAATAATAATAATAGCACTAAAATTAAAGCCTCTGGACATTTTTGAAATAAAAAAGAGAATTTCCTCCGCATGTTCACTCAGGCGTGATAAAGTAAAGAAAGAAACGGATGAAGAAATAGTTCCGAGACTCGTACATTTATCAGCCCCAAAACCGATTTAAAACCAAATTTAACTCTGTTTGCTTAAAAATTCATGCCTTGTCTTTAAAATTCTTCCTTTTTGGTATAAAATTACCCCTTTTGGTTTAAAACTGATCCTTTTTGATGAAAATTAAATATTATATCAAAACATTTGAATATTGTATTAAAAACATTTTTGCTTTAGAATAAAATGGTTTATGTTATAAACAAATTCAATGAACAAATGCAGTAATCAAGCATTTTTATACACAAAAGTTCCTTTTTTTCTATGTGAATTTTTTTGAATTAGGATCTTCATGATAATTTGAGCAAAATTCATTATCTTTTTATTAATATTATGATTTTTTCAACCAAATTTAATGACCAAAAGCATTATTCGGACTTTTCTCGGCAGAAAAATTCGGGGAGATTTAAGTAAATTATAATTTTGAAAAATCGAAAATTTTTATATTGTGTTACAAGAATTGTTTATAACAATTGTTATTATAAACTTTTTAATTAGTTTTGTAAATAAATGCCATTCCTACAAGAATTTAAAAATTTACAAATACTATGACTATTGGTCCCTAAACATTCAATAAGTCAATATAAAGTCTAGCTAATCAGTTATTAAAGCGTGAGAAGTTATTATGTACAAAATTTAAGTTTTTTCATACTTTGAATGAAAAAAATGATTAATAAACAAATAGTGGAAAAAAAATTTGATTGAGTGAAGTTCTTCAAAATTTAATGAACTTCAATTTAAAATAATAATAATAAAAATTGGACTAAAATTAAAGCCTCTGGACAATTTTGAAATAAAAAAGAGAATTTCCTCAGCATGTTCACTCAGACGTGACAAAACAAAGAAAGAAACTGATGAAAATGATTATTTCAAGACGGTTCAACAAAAAACAGTGTGAACAATTTTTGAAATAAGCATCATATTTTTGCAGCACTTTCAATTTTAAAAAAAAACTCTTTATTTAGTAGTCAACATTTCTTTATTTACGTAATTTAGAGTTTCTGCGAGGATATAAAAAACTATTTGGCTCAAGACAAATCGATTAAAGTAAATATTAAAATAATTTATTGCAAATTATCGAATTTATGATAATTTCTAATATTTAAAGAATCTGTTTAGTTAGGGAGGGTAAAATACTAAACTGACAATAATTTTTTATAAAATCTTGACAAAGATTTTGAAATTTAAACAATTTTCTTGAAATTATACATATTTTTAGAATTATTTTTTTAATTTTCTTTAAAAATAAATTTATCAAAATAAAAAATCATTTCAAAGTTTCCTGGGAATCTTAATTTTTTTTGTATTCACTTGGAACCTTTGAAAAAGGTAAAAAAACTTCACCTTTTTTCTAAAACTTACAAAATCTGCAGTTTTTACTTAATCTCCAGTTTAAAATTATTTTTTAACATTTTTTCAACTTCGGAAATTTATAAATAACTTTCCAAATCAATACAAAATTTTTAATTCTACAAAATGAAGTCGAGTGAAAATTTTTTAGATCATTTTTCGACAATTTTGGAAAATTGTAAAAATACTATGTTAAAATTGAATTCCCAAAATAAAATTATTTACAATTTTCACAGGAATTTACAAAACATTTTTTTTATATTATTGAAATTTTCAAAAATTCTTAAAAAGCTTTTACACTTTTTTTCTTGATCTTTAAAAATCTAAATGTTTATTTGAACTTTGTTTAAATCTTTTTTAATTTTTAAATTATTTACCGAGATTATTCAAAACTTCTAAGCCTTCTAAGTATCTTGGAAGATTATTAAAATTATTTTTCAATGTTGAAAATAAAATCAAAATTTTCTTAAAATCTTGTGAATATGCATTTTTCTTCAAACAGTATTCAAATCCTCCTATAGTTTGAAATAATTTTCGGAAATTCTCTAAAACTTCAAAAAATTCTAAAAATCTTTCGAATGTATTTCAGTTTTCGTCTTAAATTCTGCAAAATAATAAAAAATTACACTAAAATTTTTAGATCTTTTTCTCAATAATTTTAGAAAATTAAAAATATGTTTTTTCTTAATTAAAACTCAAAAATAAAAAGAAATTTTTGATTTTTCGAGTTTCCTTAGATTTTTTGTAATTCTCCTAAACACTTTGAAAATGCTTCAAAATTTGTCTTTAAAATATTTTATTGTAAATTTTCTAAACCTTTTCGTCGAAAGTAGAAATAATTCTTCTTTGGTTAAAGATTAAACTATTTTGTAGAAAATTTCCCTTCTTAGGTTCAAAATTTAACTTTGGGGTTAAAAGTAAAAACTATAGTTAAAAAAATTCATTTTTGTTGGTTAAACATTCATCATCTTAGTAGAAAGTTAATTTCCTGTGATAATTTCTTTGGGTCGATAAATTATTTTTTTAACTTTTTTTAAAATTAAAATTAGAAAATTTTTCGTTAGACATTTTGGTTAATAATTTATAGTTTTAATTTTTCTGGTCGAAGATTCATCATATTAGTTAAAAATTATTTTTTGGGTTCATTATTCATTTTTTTGCTCTAAAATGAATTTTTCTTTGAATAAATTTCGCGATTCCATTTTTGGCTGCATATTTATATTTTTTACTGTAAACTTTAAACACGCTAATAAAAATTCATGAGCTTTATTCTAAATTGATTTTTGTTGTATATTGCATATTTTTTACTTGTTTCAGAATTGAATTTGTTATTAGAAATTTATGTTTTTGGTTTCAAATTTCAAAATTTTCGTTGAAAATTCGTCTTTTAGTTTATAAATTTATCTGATTGTTTGAAATTTCATAATTTTCTGTTTAAAATTATGTTTTATGATTTAAATTTAGCTACCTTCGTAACTATCACTTTTGAAATAGAATTTACCGTTTTTAATTTGACATTCTTGTAGTTACAAATTTATTTCTTATTTTAAAAAACTACTTGATCGAAAGTTGAATTAATTTGTTAACATTAAATTTTTTTCTGTCAAAGGGTCACAATTTTAATAGAAAAGGTATTGCTTTTTTTGTTAAAAATTCATTTTTAGGGAGGGGTCGTTGACAAGTGGTTTAAAACTAAAAATGTATCTATTCTATTGTTGCTTGAAATTTTTTTTGCTTTATTCAAAATTCAAAAACTTGTCTTCTTTCAAGTTAAAAATTTTATTTTCTGTTTATTTCATTTTATTTTTTTTTACAATGTCGTTAAAAATTAATTCCTTTTGCTTGAAAACTTACCTCTTATGTGGAAAATTAATCAGTGTGGGTGAAAAATTCAACTATTTTAATATTAAAATTATTTTATATGCTAAAAATAAATTTTCTTTTGCTGGAATTTTATTTTTAGGTAGAAAATCTATCTGTTTGGTGAAAAATTCTTCTTTTTGTTTGAATAATTCATCTCTTTGTTAGGAACTTTATCCTTTTTGGTTCAAAATACATCTGTTTGGTTAGAAATTAAACTGTGTTTCAAAAATATGGTATTTTTTTTGCAAATTGAATTATTTGGTTAAAAATTTATCTGTTATGATAGAATTTAACATTTTTTCATGTATAATTGATTTTTATTTAAAACTTAACTGCTTTTTTGAAAGTTCAACTATTTTGTCAAGAATTAATTTTTTTGTTGAATATTTGATAAATTGAGTTAAAAATTACATTTTCGCATTGGAAAATTATGTTTTTTAACTGAAAAAGTACCTATTCCATTTTAATTTGAAAATTTACCTTTCTTAGTAAATAGTTTTTCGTTAGAAAATTTATAGAGGCTAAAATTTTGGTCCAATTGAAAAACTTTTTGAAATTAAATTTCATTATTTTTTAGTATGAAAAAAATATAGTATGGAAAAACTGAAATTTTTCACATAAAATTTTTTTATGATTTAATAACTCATCAGAAAAATTGTATACTCTCTTCAATTAATGTTTAGTGATTCATAGAATACAAGTTATTTGTTTCTGATTTTATTTATTTGTCATAAACGAATCTTATGAACAAAGTTACAAATGGTCTTATTTTGGGTAAAAAAATGTTGTGCTAAAATTGTTTTATATTGATGAAAAAACTACATTTAATTACGCAAATAATTTTAAATTGTACAACAACGATTGTTATAAACCCTTTTTGTGGAAAAATAATAAATTTTGATATTGTTTAAAATTATAATTTTTGTTGAGCGCCAGAACGACTTTAAGTATTTCTTGAAATAATGAATTTTCAATATTATTTGATAAAATATAACAATTTAAATTTGTGTGCACAAATAAAAAATTTATGTTTTGTTTTCACAAATCTCAGTTGTCTTTATAGTTTGTTGCAGAAATATGTGCATTGGACTAAGAGACATTTCAAATTTGTTTATCCAAATTGTTTACAAGGATTTAAGTTGTTATATTTTACTAAATATTATCAAAGATACATTTTTTAGAAATATCCGTTGCCATTCTAGCGATTTAAGAAAATTAAAATTTGATAAAACCTCAGATTAATCATATAATAATAAATATTTATTATTTTAAGAATATCTGAAGTCGTTCTGGTGATTAAAGGAAATTAAAATTTTAAAAAATTTCAAACCTTATATTTTTACAAGAATTGTTTATAACAATGTTTATTATAAATTTTTTGATTAGTTTTGTAATTAATGTCATTCCTACATAAATTTAATAAGTAAAAAATTATATGTATTCTATTAGTACCTAAAAATTCATTTAAGAAAATATAAAGTTTAGCTAATCAGTTATTAAAGCGTGAGAAGTTGTTATGTACAAAATTTCAGTTTTTTCATACTATGAATGAAAAAATAATTAATAGGCAAATTGTGGAAAAAATTTTTGGTTGAGTCAAGTTATTCAAAAATAAACTTTAATTAAAAATAATAATAATAAAAATTGGACTAAAATTAAAGCCTCTGGACATTTTTGAAATAAAAAAGAGAATTTCCTCAGCATGTTCGCTCAGGCGTGACAGAGCAAAGAAAGAAACAGATGAAAAAATAGTTCCGAGACTTTGGGTATATTTATCAGCCCCAAAACCGACTTAAAACCAGATTTAACCTTGCTTGCTTAAAAATTCATGCCTTGTGTTCAAAATTCTTCCTTTTTGGTAGAAAATTACCCCTTTTGGTTTAAAACTGATCCTTTTTGTTGAAAATAAAATATTATATCAAAAAATTTGAATATTTTACTAAAAACATTTTTGCTTTAGAATAAAATGGTTTATGTTATAAACAAATTCAATGAAAAAATGCAGTTATCAGGCATTTTTATACAGAAAAGTTCCTTTTTTTCTATGTGACTTTTTTTGAATTAGGATCTTCATGATAATTTGAGCAAAATTCATTATCTTTTTATTAATATTATGATTTTTTCAACCAAATTTAATGAACAAAAGCATTATTCGGACTTTTCTCGGCAGAAAAATTCGGGGAGATTAAAGGAAATTATAATTTTGAAAATTTTTAAATTTTTATATTGTGTCACAAGAATTTTTTATAACAATGGTTATTATAAATTTTTCAATTAGTTTTGTAAATGCATGACATTCCTACATGAATTTAATAATTTATAAATGTTATGTATTCTATTGGTCCCTAAACATTCAATTAAGTCAATATAAAGTCTAGCTAATCAGTTATTAAAGCGTAAAAGGTTGTTATGTACAAAATTTCAGTTTTTCCATACTATGAGTGGAAAAATTATTAATAAGCAAATAGAGGAGAAAAAAGTTGGTTGTGTCATGTTCTTTAAAACTTAATAAACTTTAATTTTAAATAATAATACTAATAATTGGACAAAAATTTGAACTAAAAAAGTGCATTTCCTCAGAATGTTCACTCATGCGTGACAAACAAAGAAAAGACTGGATGAAAAAATAGTTCCAAGACTCTGGGTAAAAAATTGCAAATGCATCTATTTTAAATTGAAAAGGGAATCTTATTTGAATTATTAGAAATTAGGAACTTTTTTAATTAATTCTGACAGATTAAATCAGATCAGGATGACCACTTTTTAGAACTTGGAAATTAAACCCAGGACTCGATAATCTTAAATTTGGAAAATACTAAGGCGACTCCCATAAAGGAGTCGTTTTGAAAGATCCTAGTGATCCAATCTCTTGAGTAGTTATTTTGATACGAAAAATAGAAGATCCAGGAAGCTTATGAAGCGAAGAACGAGAGAGGGTCACGTAGGGTCGTGTTCTTGATAAGGAATCGAAGTCAGATCATAGGTATCTTTTAAGAGGGCGATTTTGTCGAGATGGCGTTGGAGACAATTTCTAACGCGTTTCCAGCATTATTTCCACAAGAAAATGTTATTGCTTCCTGTCAGGTCATGCTTTCCTTTATTCATATTCAGAATGCTCGACTAAGGCGTGGCGGAGAAAATGAGATAGAATTTAGCAAAGGAGTATGGGTTTAGGTGGAAGGGACTTCCTTTTATTATTTTTGGACTACGTGTTTGGGTAAAAACTAATTAAATGTTTCCATAGTAGGGTGCACAGTGGGCAAAAATAATTTTTTTGTTTAAAATACGATTCCGGCTGAACCTGTAGACCAATTTTGATGTTTAAAAAAAAAAGCTGACAAAATTTCAAAGAAAGTTGTCGAGTTTGCTTTTTACATTCTCATCTGAGAAGGTATTAGATTTTTGTAACATTTCCCCCCCCCCCTTCCCCAATAGTTTTTGTCAAATTTCCACGTTTCGAGACCCCCTTAATCGGAAAAACAGGTTTTCACGAATGTTTCTGTCTTTTTGTATGTACGTCTGTATGTATGTATGTCTGTCTATGAACACGATAACGTTTTAAAAAATTAATCCATTAGATTAGCCTTTGGTACACTTGTTTAGTGTCCTAAACAAAAGGTCAAGTTCGTTAGCCAGCCATTTTGGATGAAAATTCAAAAAGTGGGCACATTTTGAATATATTTGAGACCACTTTTTTCAATATTCAAAAATTCTCTGTACGTTTATTCATAGTATTTAAAAATTTTACAGTTTATCACAATGACTTTTTTCGAGAAATCAAACATTTCTGGAGTTATAGCATTTTCAAAATAAAAAAAAACAACTAAAATGAACATTTTAAGCCCAACAACGCAGGATATGAAAAAAGTCATAAAAGGAAAAACTTTTCTTTTTGTAACCCTATAAGATTATAAAAACAACTTTTTTAATTTGGTCGAAAAGTTGAAAATTCCAAATTTGAACGTACCAAAAATTTTTGAAACATTTTTTTAAGATTGATTAATTCTATGTACAGTTGTTCATAGTAATCAGAAACTCAAACAATTTATGCTTATGACTTTTTTCTATAAACAGTAAATTACCAGATTTAGAGAGTTTTCAAAATTCAAAAAAAAAAAACTAAAATGAAGATTTTAAGACAAAGTGATACAAGCCGGGGGGTGTGTGGTTGTCCCGACTTGATCTAAAGTAGTGAGAATAGTGGAGACGAGATCGTGGATAGCCAGGCGAGTGAAGGCCTGTCCATGAGCGGGTGAGAGCTCAGCCGGCGGTCGTGTGGAGCCGTCTGGACCTCTCCTGAGGCAGAGCTCTTCACCACGACAGCAATGATGGCTACGATGTGCAGGTCTTCCTGGGCGTGGCAAGCCGTCGTGCCCTCCGGGGCAGAGGCTACTGCACCACGACTTCCGACGTCTTATCGGGCGCGGTGAGCATATTTATTTCGGCTTCCCGGAAACGGGCCCGATGTGCGCTTCTCGTTGTTTATGGAAGTGACCGACTTCTGGCCCACATATAAGTCGGAGTGCGGGCGGGGCTGCAAGGAGCGTACCGACCCTAGAGAAGGGAGAGAGAGAGGTATACAGATTTCGGGCGGGGCTGCGAGAAAGCTTACCGACC